>NC_057804.1:391245474-391372428 GCF_018294505.1 Triticum aestivum | reverse complement strand
GGGCCCGTCATTGCTTCTTCATAGTTCGAAGGTTCATTGTTGTCTAACAACATGATTTCCAGGACAGGGTTGTCGTACCATTCTGGTGCGGAACGTGTCCTTGTGGACCTACGAAGTTCAGCAGTAACTTGATCCGAAGTACTTTGATCATTATCATGGTTTTCCTCTTCAGTTGGTGTGGGCATCACAGGAACGGTTTCCTGTGCTGCGTCACTATCCCGCTCAAGAGGTAGTACTTCATCGAGTTCTACTTTCCTCCCACTTACTTCTTTCGAGAGAAACTCTTTTTCCAGAAAGCATCCGTTCTTGGCAACAAAGATCTTGCCTTCGGATCTTAAGTAGAAGGTATACCCTATAGTTTCCTTAGGGTATCCTATGAATACGCATTTTTCCGACTTGGGTTCGAGCTTTTCAGGTTGAAGTTTCTTGACATAAGCATCGCATCCCCAAACTTTTAGAAACGATAGCTTAGGTTTCTTCCCAAACCATAATTCATATGGTGTCGTCTCAACGGATTTAGACGGTGCCCTATTTAAAGTGAATGTAGCTGTCTCTAGAGCGTATCCCCAAAATGATAGCGGTAAATCGGTAAGAGACATCATAGACCGCACCATATCCAATAGAGTGCGATTACGACGTTCGGACACACCGTTTCGCTGAGGTGTTCCAGGCGGCGTGAGCTGTGAAACGATTCCACATTTCTTTAAGTGTGTACCAAATTCGTGACTTAAGTATTCTCCTCCACGATCTGATCGTAAGAATTTTATCTTTCGGTCATGTTGATTCTCCACCTCATTCTGAAATTCCTTGAACTTTTCAAAGGTCTCAGACTTGTGTTTCATTAAGTAGACATACCCATATCTACTCAAGTCATCTGTGAGGGTGAGAACATAACAATATCCTCCGCGAGCCTCAACGCTCATTGGACCGCACACATCGGTATGTATGATTTCCAACAAGTTGGTTGCTCGCTCCATTGTTCCGGAGAACGGAGTCTTGGTCATTTTGCCTAAGAGGCATGGTTCGCACGTGTCAAACGATTCATAATCAAGAGACTCTAAAAGTCCATCGGCATGGAGCTTCTTCATGCGCTTGACACCAATGTGACCAAGGCGGCAGTGCCACAAGTATGTGGGACTATCGTTATCAACTTTAAATCTTTTGGCATCTACACTACGAACATGTGTAATATTACGCTCGAGATTCATTAAGAATAAACCATTGACCATCGGAGCATGACCATAAAACATATCTCTCATATAAATCGAACAACCATTATTCTCAGACTTAAATGAGTAGCCATCTCGTATTAAACGAGATCCAGATACAATGTTCATGCTCAAACTTGGCACTAAATAACAATTATTAAGGTTCAAAACTAATCCCGTAGGTAAATGTAGAGGCAGCGTGCCGACGGCGATCACATCGACTCTGGAACCATTCCCGACGTGCATTGTCACCTCGTCCTTCGCCAGTCTCCGTTTATTCCGCAGCTCCTGCTGTGAGTTACAAATATGAGCAACGGCACCGGTATCAAATACCCAGGAGTTACTACGAGTACTGGTAAGGTACACAACAATCACATGTATATCAAATATACCTTTGGTGTTGCCGGCCTTCTTATCCGCTAAGTATTTGGGGCAGTTCCGCTTCCAGTGACCCTTCCCCTTGCAATAAAAGCACTCAGTCTCAGGCTTGGGTCCATTCTTTGACTTCTTCCCAGTAACTGGCTTACCAGGCGCGGCAACATCTTTGCCGTCCTTCTTGAAGTTCTTCTTACCCTTGCCCTTCTTGAACTTAGTGGTCTTATTGACCATCAACACTTGATGTTCTTTCTTGATTTCAGCCTCTGCTGACTTCAGCATCGAGAACACTTCAGGAATGGTCTTTTCCATTCCCTGCATGTTGTAGTTCATCACAAAGCTCTTGTAGCTTGGTGGGAGCGACTGGAGGATTCTGTCAATGACCGCCTCATCTGGGAGGTTAATGTTCAGCTGGGTCATACGGTTGTGCAACCCAGACATCTTCAGGATGTGCTCACTGACAGAACTGTTTTCCTCCATCTTACAACTGTAGAACTTGTCGGAGACATCATATCTCTCGACCCGGGCATGAGCTTGGAAAACTAGTTTCAGCTCTTCGAACATCTCATATGCTCCGTGATGCTCAAAACGCTTTTGGAGCCCCGGTTCTAAGCTGTAAAGCATGCCGCACTGAACGAGGGAGTAATCATCAGCGCGAGACTGCCAAGCATTCATAATGTCTTGGTTCTCTGAGACGGGAGCGTCACCTAGCGGTCCTTCTAGGACATATTGTTTCCTGGCAGCTATGAGGATGATCCTCAGGTTCCGGACCCAGTCCGTATAGTTGTTGCCATCATCTTTCAGCTTGGTTTTCTCTAGGAACACGTTGAAGTTCATGTTGACATTAGCGTTGGCCATTGATCTACAAGACATATTTGCAAAGGTTTTAGACTAAGTTCATGATAATAAAGTTCTAATCAAATTATGAACTCCCACTTAGATTAGACATCCCTTTAGTCATCTAAGTGTTACACGATCCGAGTCGACTAGCCCGTGTCCGATCATCACGTGAGACGGACTAGTCATCGTCGG
Organism: Triticum aestivum; assembly: GCF_018294505.1. NCBI lineage: Eukaryota > Viridiplantae > Streptophyta > Magnoliopsida > Poales > Poaceae > Triticum > Triticum aestivum. Next base: position 391,369,813 of record NC_057804.1, on the reverse strand, counting down.
TGAACATTTTCATGTTGATCGTATCTTCCATACGACTCGTGTTCGACCTTTCGGTCTCCGTGTTCCGAGGCCATGTCTGCACATGCTAGGCTCGTCAAGTTAACCCTAAGTGTTTTCGCTGTGTAAAACTGTCTTACACCCGTTGTATGTGAACGTAAGAATCCATCACACCCGATCATCACGTGGTGCTTAGAAACGACGAACTGTAGCAACGGTGCACAGTTAGGGGAGAACACTTCTTGAAATTTTATAAGGGATCATCTTATTTACTACCGTCGTCCTAAGTAAACAAGATGCATAATACATAATAAACATCACATGCAATTATATAGTTGTGACATGATATGGCCAATATCATATAGCTCCATTGATCTTCATCTTCGGGGCTCCATGATCATCTCGTCACCGGCTTGACACCATGATCTCCATCATCATGATCTACATCATCGTGTCTTCATGAAGTTGTCACGCCAATGACTACTTCTACTTCTATGACTAACGTTTAGCAATAAAGTAAAGTAGTTTACATGACGTTATTCAATGACACGCAGGTCATACAAAAAAAATAATGACAACTCCTATGGCTCCTGCCGGTTGTCATACTCATCGACATGCAAGTCGTGAATCCTATTACAAAGAACATGATCTCATACATCACAATTCATCATTCATCACAACTTCTGGCCATATCACATCACATGATCAATCGCTGCAAAAACAAGTTAGACGTCCTCTAATTGTTGTTGCATCTTTTACGTGGCTGCAATTGGGTTCTAGCAAGAACGTTTTCTTACCTACGAATCACCACAACGTGATTTTGTCAACTTCTATTTACCCTTCATAAGGGCCCTGTTCATCGATTCCGCTCCAACTAAGGTGGGAGAGACAGACACCCGCCAGCCACCTTATGCAACTTGTGCATGTCAGTCGGTGGAACCGGTCTCACGTAAGTGTACGTGTAAGGTTGGTCCGGGCCGCTTCATCCCACAATACCGTTGAGCAAGAAAAGACTAGTAGAGGCAAGTAAGATGACAAAATCCACGCCCACAACAAAGTTGTGTTCTACACGTGCAAAGAGAACTACGCATAGACCTAGCTCATGATGCCACTGTTGGGGAACGTTGCAGAAAATTAAAATTTTTCCTACGGTTTCACCAAGATCCATCTATGAGTTCATCTAAGCAACGAGGGAGAGAGTTTGCATCTACATACCACTTGTAGATCGCGTGCGGAAGCTTGCAAGGTGATGATGTAGTCGTACTCGACGTGATCCAAATCACCGATGACCTGCGCCGAACGGACGGCACCTCCGCGTTCAACACACGTACGGAACAGCCACGTCTCCTCCTTCTTGATCTAGCAAGGAAGGGAGGAGAGGTTGAGGGAGATGGCACCAGCAGCAGCATGACGGCGTGGTGTTGGTGGAGCTGCAGTACTCCGGCAGAGCTTCGCTAAGCACTATGGAGGTGGAGGAGGTGTTGGGGAGGGAGAAGGAGGCAACCAAAGGCCAGGGCGTTCAGGTATGAAGTCCCTCCTCTCCCCCCACTATATATAGGGGTGCCAAGGGGGGGTGGCCGGCCCTAGGAGATCAAATCTCCTAGGGGGTGCGGCGGCCAAGGGGGGTTTTCCCTCCCCCCAAGGCACCTAGGAGGTGCCTTACCCTCCTAGGACTCTTGCCCCCCTTGAACCCTAGGCGCATGGGCCTATGTGGGGCTGGTGCCCTTGGCCCATTAGGCCAAGGCGCACCCCCACACAGCCCATGTGGCCCCCCGGGACAGGTGGACCCACCCGGTGGACCCCCGGGACCCTTCCGGTGGTCCCGGTACAATACCGATAACCCCGAAACTTGTCCCGATGCCCGAAACAGGACTTCCCATATATAAATCTTTACCTCCGGACCATTCCAGAACTTCTCGTGACGTCCGGGACCTCATACGGGACTCCGAACAACATTCGGGTTACTGCATATACATATCCCTATAACCCTAGCGTAACTGAACCTTAAGTGTGTAGACCCTACGAGTTCGGGAGACATGCAGACATGACCGAGACTCTCTTAGTCAATAACCATCAGCGGGATCTGGATACCCATGATGGCTCCCACATGCTCCTCGATGTTGTCATCGGATGAACCACTATGTCGAGGATTCGATCAAACCCTGTATGCAATTCCCTTTGTCAATCGGTACGTTACTTGCCCGAGACTCGATCGTCGGTATCCCAATACCTTGTTCAGTCTCGTTACCGGCAAGTCACTTTACTCGTACCGTAATGCATGATCCCGTGTCCAACACCTTGGTCACATTGAGCTCAATATGATGATGCATTACCGAGTGGGCCCAGAGATACCTCTCCGTCATACGGAGTGACAAATCCCAGTCTCGATCCGTGTCAACCCAACAGCTACTTTCGGAGATACCTGTAATGTACCTTTATAGTCACCCAGTTACGTTGTGACGTTTGGTACACCCAAGGCATTCTTACGGTATCCGGGAGTTACACGATCTCATGGTCGAAGGAAGAGATACTTGACACTTGCAAAGCTCTAGCAAAATGAACTACACGATCTTTTATGCTATGCTTAGGATTGGGTCTTGTCCATCACATCATTCTCCTAATGATGTGATCCCGTTATCAACTACATCCAATGTCCATAGTCAGGAAACCATGACTATCTGTTGATCACAACGAGCTGGTCAACTAGAGGCTTACCAGGGACATAGTGTGGTCTAAGTATTCACACGTGTATTACGATTTCCGGATAACACAGTTATAGCATGAATACAAGACAATTATCATGAACAATGAAATATAATAATACTTTTATTATTACCTCTAGGGCATATTTCCAACAGCTACTTTATCTACTGTTTTAGGCAATATTGGGCTTTATTATCCACTTTTATATTATTTTTAGGACTAACCTATTAACCGGAGGCCCAGCCCAAATTTGCTGTTTTATGCCTATTTTAGTGTTTCGAGGAAAAGGAATATCAGACGGAGTCAAAACGGAACGAAATCAACTGGAGAAGTTAATTTTGGAAGGAAACCAATCAGATGGGCTTGGAGTCCCTATCAAGGAAGAAACGAGGAAGGCACGAGGTAGGGGGCGCGCCCACCCCCCCTGGGCGCGCCCTCCACCCTCATGGGGCCCCCGTAGCTCCACCAACGTACCCCTTGCACCCATATATACCTACGTACCCTAAAACTTCCAGAATAGAAGATATATCAGGAGTTCCGCCGCCGCAAGCCTCTGTAGCCACCAAAAATCAATCGGGACCCTGTTCCGGCACCCTGCCGGAGGGGGATCCCATCACCGGTGGCCATCTTCATCATCCCGGCGCTATCCATGACGAGGAGGGAGTAGTTCACCCTCGGGGCTGAGGGTATGTACCAGTAGCTATGTGTTTGATCTCTCTCTCTCTCTCGTGTTCTCTCTTGTGTTCCTCTATGGCACGATCTTGATGTATCCCGAGCTTTGCTATTGTAGTTGGATCTTATGATGTTTCTCCCCCTCTACTCTCTTGTGATGAATTGAGTTTCCCCTTTGAAGTTTTCTTATTGGATTGAGTCTTTATGAGAACACTTGATGTATGTTTTGCCGTGATTATCTATGGTGATAATGGGATATCATGTGCCACTTGATGTATGTTTTGGTGATCAACGTGCGGGTTTCGTGACACTTGGGAACCTATGCATAGGGGTTGGCACACGTTCTTGACTCTCCGGTAGAAACTTTGGGGCACTCTTTGAAGTACTTTTATGTTGGTTGGATGAATCTAAGATTGTGTGATGCATATCGTATAATCATGCCCACGGATACTTGAGGTGACAATGGAGTATCTCGGTGACATTAGGGTTTTGGTTGATTTGTATCTTAAGGTGTTATTCTAGTACGAACTCTTTTATAGATCGATCCGAAAGAATAGCTTTGTGGTGGTTTCGTACCCGACCATAATCTCTACGTTTGTTCTCCGCTATTAGTGTCTTTGGAGTGACTCTTTGTTGCATGTTGAGGGCTTGTCATATGTTCTATCTATGTTATTATTGTTGAGAGAACTTGCACTAGTGAAAGTATGAACCCTAGGCCTTGTTTCCTATCATTGCAATACCGTTTACGCTCACTTTTACCACTTGTTACCTTGCTGTTTTTATATTTTCAGATTACAAAACCTTTATCTACTATCTATTTTGCACTTGTATCGCCATCTCTTTGCTGAACTAGTGCACCTATACAATTTACCATTGTATTGGGTGTGTTGGGGACACAAGAGACTTTTTGTTATTTGGTTGCAGGGTTGTTTGAGAGAGACCATCTTCATCCTATGCCTCCTACGGATTGATAAACCTTAGGTCATCCACTTGAGGGAAATTTGCTACTGTCCTACAAACCTGTGCACTTGCAGGCCCAACAACGTCTACAAGAAGAAGGTTGTGTGGTAGACATCAGCGGGTTCCAATTGGAAACTAAGGGATATTAAGGCCTCATTTTAATAGAGAACCGGAACAAAGCATTAACACATGGTGAATACATGAACTCCTCAAACTACGGTCATCACCGAGAAGTGTCCCGACTATTGTCACTCCGGGGTTGCCGGATCATAACACGTAGTAGGTGACTATAACTTGCAAGATCGGATTTAGAACATAGATATAATGGTGATAACATAAACTGTTCATATCCGAAATCATGGCACTCAGGCCCAAAGTGACAAGCATTAAACATGGCAAAGTCATAGAAACATCAATCTCGGAACATAATGGATACTAGGGATCAAGCCCTAACAAAACTAACTCGATTACATGATGAATCTTATCCAACTCCTCACCGACCAGCGAGCCTACCAAGGAATTACTCACTCCCGGTGGGGAGCATCATGGAATTGGCGATGGAGAAGGGTTAGTGATGACGAAGATTGAAGATCCCCCTCTCCGGAGCCCCAAACAGACTCCAGATCTGGCCTCTCGATGAAGAACAGGAGGCGGCGGCGGCTCCGTCTCGTGAAACGTGATAATTCTTTCTTCCTAATTTTTCTGAAAAATGTGATTTTATACCGTCGGTTTCAGGGTCTGCGGGGCCACCAGGTGGGGACAACCCACCTGGGCGGGCCTGGAGGGGGTGGCGCGCCCTGGCGGGTTGTGCCCACCCAGGTGCCCCCTCCGGTGGTTCTTGGTTCCAGAAATTATCTTTATTGTATAAAAAAAATCCTTGCAAAGTTTTGTTCTAATCCAAGAACTTTTATTTCTACACAAAAAATAGCACCATGGTAGTTCTGCTGAAAATAGCGTTAGTCTGGGTTAGTTTCATTCAAATCATACAGATTAGAGTCCAAAACAAGAGGAAAAGTGTTAGGAAAAGTAGATACGACAGAGACGTATCAGAATATTATTTGAGTCTTTTCCGAACTCTTTTCTGCATGATCAAATATCTTTGTATTTCTCTTTGAATTATCAGTTTGGTTTGGCAAACTAGATTGGTTTTTCTTGCAATGGGAGAGGTGCTTAGTTTTGGCAATCTTGCGGTGTCCTCACCTAGTGACATAGTAGGGGTAGCGAGGCACGTATTGTATTTTTGCCATCAAGGGTAAAAAGATGGCATTTTCATCATATTGCTTGAGTTTATCCCTCTACATCATGTCATCTTACTTAAAGTGTTGCTCTGTTCTTATGAACTTAATACTCTAGATGCAGGCAGGAGTCAGTCGATGTGTGGAGTAATAGTAGTAGATGCAGAATCGTTTCGGTCTACTTGACACGGACGTGATACCTATATTCATGATCATTGCCTTGGATATCGTCATAACTTTGCACTTTTCTATCAATTGCTCGACAGTAATCTGTTTACCCACCATATGTTTTCTTTCAAGAGAGAAGCCTCTAATGAAACCTATGGCCCCGGGTCTATTTTCCATCATATATTTTCAGATCTATAAACCAAAAGACCCAAAAATACCTTACTGCAATTTATTTAGATTTATTTTAGTTTGCCTTTTTATTTATCTTTTATACCTATCTCTATTAGATCTCACTCTTGTTCGAGACCGTGAAGGGATTGACAACCCCTTTTCGCGTTGAGTGCAAGTGCTTGTTAGTTTGTGTATGTGCATATATTGGAGACTTGCTTGTGGCTCCTACTGGATTGATACCTTGGTTTTTAACCGAGGGAAATACTTATCTCTACTTTGCTGCATCACCATTTCCTCTTCAAGGGAAAAATCAACGCAAGCTCAAGAAGTAGCAGGGTTCAATCTTGTGGTGTCCTCACACAGTGACAGAAGGGGTGGCGAGACACGTATTTGTATTGTTGCCATTAAGGATAAAAGGATGGGGTTTTTACCATATTGATTGGATCTATCCCTCTACGTCATGTCATGTTGCTTAAGGCATTACTCCGTTTTTGTTAACTTAATACACTAGATTTATGCTGGATAGCGAGCGATGTGTGGCATAATAGTAGTACATGCAGGTAGGAGTCGGTCTACTTGTCACGGTCATGATGCCTATATTCATGATCATTGCCTTAAACATCGTCATAACTATGCGCTTTTCTACCAATTGCTCAACAATATATTGTTTACCCACTGTATGCTTTCTTTCAAGAGAGAAGCCTCTAGTGAATACTATGGCCCCTGGGTCTATTTTTATCATATTATTTTCAGATCTATAAAAGCAAAAATCCAAAAACACCTTGCTGCAATTTATTTACTTTTATTTAGTTTTGCACTTTTGTTTATCTTTTATACCTATCTCTATCAGATCTCATCCTTGCAAGTAGTCATGAAGGGATTGGCAACCCCTTTATCAAGTTGGGTCCAAGCATTTGTTTGTTTGTGTAGGTGCTATCATTGGAGACTTGTGTGTTCCTCTTACTGGATTGATACCTTGGTTCTCAAACTGAGGGAAATACTTATCTCTACTTTGCTGCATCACCTTTTCCTCTTCAAGGAAAAACCAACGCAAGCTCAAGAAGTAGCACTTTCCCTAACCCTCCCGATATGGATCAAAGTCTTGTACTCGAGTACCTGACAGGAAGATGGCTGGTGCGCCGCCGGGTCATCCATCACCTCTGGTACCGGCACTCAAAGCCTCCTGTTAGTTCGCACCTCTGGGTTGACGCACCAATCCCGTAGTTTGAACAGTGAGAGGTCCTTCCTTTTGCAGTCTCCGTTGCTAGGCTCTCTACCAGACAAGTCGATCGAAGCAGTTCCGCAGCCGTATCTCTCGTCCAGACATGAGAAGGGACGCCTTCAATCATCAAGTCCACATGCGTGCGCATCACCCTAGAAACAGCTTGGGCTTGTCGCAGCCATGGCTTCACGAGCAGCTTGAAGAAGCCATTCTCGACAGAGCCAGCCGCCACAGCCCTGTTTCGGAGGTCCGGCGTGGCGAAAACCACCAAAAAATCCTTCGGGTGGAACTTGTACACTGGGAATCGGTGCTTGGGAATGTGTGTCTCCTCCAAGACGGCCTCAGCCGCCTCCACTCAAGGTACCACTGGTCGTGAGCCCCCAACAAAGGCCACCACCGTCAGCCTGAGCCGCTGCTCCAGTTCATCTATCTCCTGAGTCCGGCTGAGGATGCAAACACCACCGACAACAGCTGGCGACACCTGTCAGGACCCCACAGGTGCGGTGTCAGCCACAACTGGCAAGGGCCTCCCCATCGGAGAGACATGCCTAGTTACTGGCGATAGCCTATTCGCAAGTCCGGCAGGCGGCAACAGCTGGGTTAGCCGCGCCACCTTTGCCACGGCCTCACGCCGGAGCTCCTCTTCTGAACTTGGGCTTCGTGGCCGCTTGCAATCCGAGGAGATATGACCCTCAAGACCACAGCGGATGAACATCGACTTGAACGTGTAGTCGTCCTTGTGATGCCCTTCCCAGAAGCACTTGAAGCAGAGGCCGAACAGGTCCAACGAAATCTCTCTCCTTTCCTAAGACGACGGCGAGCACGCCCGCGATCTGCCCGCTTTCGCCTGTTTCTAAAGTGCCTTCCTCTTGCGATATAGCACCTAGCGCGAGGGACCCGACTTCCTCCATGGTGCTGTTGGGCCAGCGGCCAGACCAGGGGGCGCCTCGCGCCGACCCTCGGAGGAGCTAGCGGATCCAGGCGACTCCAAGAGCCCCAGCCCCGAAACCACTGGCTGCGGCCTCGAGGACACCGACGCCGGGCTAGCAGAGCTAGACGCTATGACCGCAGGGACCTGAGAGGTCAGCTGCGGCGAGCGCGTGGGCGTCGGCGATCGGAGTGATCACCGTCAAGGGGGAGTAGACGCTTCGCAAGGGAAAATGGGAGGACACGCTTCGCGTCCGTCCAATCAAAGAGGGAGTACTCTACTTGCAATGAATACACAAATTTTGTATACAAATGTTTTAACACGAGATTCCTGTGAAGTCCACACAAACTAATGCACCACTTCACACAAGCCCTTATCATCAACCAAAATATTTAAATCTAGTGAGGATTTCATTTTTTTAGGGTTAATGATTTGATTTTCTTAGAAGCATAGACTTGGTAAAACATCACAACTGCCCTGTGAACTGAAAGTGGCCTTTGCTTCTTTCTTTCCCACCAAGAAAGGAAGCGCACAAACTAGATAGAGAAGAAAAAGCGCGGCATCCCCGTGCACCGCGACGCGGACCCATCTGGCCATGTCACAACATAAGCCGGCCACCTCATCTCGTTACCATCTCAGAAAAATACATTTTGCTCTCCTTTCTTTCCCCCCTTCACCTTTTTCCTCTTCCTCGCGGACCTCGCCTCTCCTCTCCTCCCCTCCCCACGCCTACCCAACCTCTGCGCCAGCATGCTTGCTCCAGCCGTCTACTAGGTTCGCTGCGCGGGAGCCTGGGTCCCTCGCCTCTCCCCGCCCCGCCATGTTTGGAGTCTCGGCCGTCGCCGCCTGGAGCCTGCTCGCCGCGGCTTGATTGATTGGCTCCGCCATTTTTCCTCTGGGTTTTCTAGGTATTCCTTTCTTCCCTGTCAGTATGTTGCCGTAGTGCTATGCGAAGACCGTCCCGCTTCGGGGATTATCCGAATGCACTGCATGTATGGATACGGTGGAGTACTGGGTTTTTTGGTTGGTATATATGCGTGGATATGGCGGTTGTCGGTTCGCATCTCCCAATTTTGGTGCGTCCAACCTGAATTAGGTGTTATGTCACTGGAATTCGTAATTTTTGTTTTGTTTTTGCGAACGAATTCGTAATTGATACAGAATTGGTGTTTCTCGTTGTGAGCTGCCTCTTAGGTACCAGCAAGTGCCTCTTAGATGCATAAAACTTGTCACCAGAAACATTCTTGATCGAATTCCCAGGTTGACTATCGATTTGCTTGCTGCTTTGTATGCTATAGAAGAGACGTGGAATCTTCTTGGATTTTGGGTGGATATGGTGTGCTAAATAGTGCCAAGTTGCCGAAACCATTTATATTAGAATTGCCTACTTGGCTGTGAATGCTGATTGCTGATTTTTTCCTTGATTTTGGCAATAAAAGGATGTGATTAAACAACAATTAATATTGAAAACATACCAAGCCCAGCACATTATATTATTTTCCCATTCCTCTAATGATGGAGTCTGTGGTATATCACACCACCCTTTGAGCTTTGAACTTCAAACCAAATTGTGTTATGTCAACGTACTCAAACTTGAAGGTTTGCACATAATTCTTGTAAAAAGTGCATGTTTTGTATTTGGTTTCTCAACTGGCTGGATTACATGAGTAATACTAAGTGTGTGTTGCATTGACGTGTTGCAACTAAAGTCACCTGTTTTCACTCTGCACCCTTGGCTGCAATATTTGCTAAAGTTTTCTGATTTGCTCTGCAGTCATTTGCACGAAAAGCAATCTGCCGCTTGAAGCAAGATAACCCATGCTTGCTGTTAACTTAGGGAAATATAAGTGGTGATTAAATGGTTGATCAATATTCGGTGCTTCTTTGAGGATGGACGTTTTGACATGGATGCTAGAACCACTCTTTTTTGTTTCTGAAAAAAATGGTCTATGGTTAGTATACTGGCCCTGATTGTATCAAATTTGTTCCACTGAGAACCTATGCTTAAATTGTCATGCGGGCTGTAAGCGCTGTGAAGCTGTTATGCTGAAAGTTGCTGCTTTTCTAGGAATATCTGTCTCCAATTCTTTGCTATTGTTTCTTAAGATTAGCTTGCAAGTCGTGGAGTTGTGTGGTTGGCTCCGTGTGGAATTTATGCTTGAACTATATTGTTGGTTAGGTCTTTATTGGTGCTTTGATGCTAAAAGAGTGGCTTGTGCAAGAATCGATACTGCTTGTTGGTTTTGATTGCTTTATGTCTCTACCTCACAATTCAAGAACGTGGAGTATTTGCCATGTTACATGTGTTTGGGACATGGGTGGTATTCTGTAGGATTTATTTTGCTAATTAGCCTTATTGTTCTTGATTTTTACCTCAGATCAGTTGGCTAACCTGTCGAACTGGCATAAAGCACCTCTGTCCTCTCTTACCACGAAACTTTTCTTTCCTGTGGCTTTACTTTCAGTTTGTTTTTCTTCTAGTTAATACTGAGACTGCATCCCTTATTTACCTTTTTTCAGAGTTGCCAGAGGCATTTATCATATTGTGAAATTAAACTTTGGTGATTCTGATCCGGAAAGGGTGAACGTGTGAATTACAGACATACATGGTAATCATATCCCTTGGCATAAATTTTCCAGCAAATTGATGTGCGATGTTGCACTTGATTGTTTTGGCCATGAGTCATATATTTACTTTAGGAGCAGGTAGCACCTGGGTGAATGCTAGGATTTGGATCTAGGTGCGAGGGGAAGGTGCTACCTCTTTACTAACCAGTCATGGCCATGTGTAGCTGTCTTGTTGTCTTTGACAATTTAAAACAACTAACTGTATTAATTTTGAGTATGCGTTTTGGAGCACAGAAATGATTTTAGAGTATGGGCTGTTTCCAACTGCAGTAAGATTGCAAATGATGTGTTTCATCCAGTTTAATTTAGATACATTTACAATATATTTGTGTTTTCTATCAATAAAGAAGGCATCATCTATAAGTTGTTTGCATGGCAGAACTATCTTTTCGCTGAAATTCCCGTGCCTTACGAGTATTTGGAAATATTGGTAGCCCCCATTTAGTGGCAGTGTTTCTGTGGTTTCAGATGTCTGGCTTTGGTACAAATTCAGCCATTGGTTCTTCGTCTCTCCCTTCTAGAGTTGTGTATAACACAGGTAACGATTTGCCGGTGGAATACATATATGACCAGGGTCTTTCTTATCCAGCTACAAACGGATATGCTTACTATGGAGGTATGTGTTCCTCTAGTTCCTGTTAAACTCCTTTTATGTTTATTTAGTTTGGTGGTCATCATGCATAACTTTTCTGTTTTCTACTTTGGATAGGATTTGAGCCACCTGTTGGATGGAGTGAAAACACTAATTATTGGGGGGTAGATGGTCAATATCTCCAACTGACGGTAAGTGCATATGTAACACTTTGGTTGTTATTGTAATTAATACTGTATACTACAGTATTATTGTATATATTTCTTGACGACTATTTATTTCTGTTTATGTAGAATGACAATCTTCCTTATGTGTATTGCACACCTGGCTATGAATTTTCTTATTCTTCACAAGATCAGTACACTTCCTATATGCCTGGCATGTTCATGGGAGTTGATGGCTCAGTTGTAGGAAGTCAACAGTATTTCACTAATCCATATCAGCCTCCTGGCTCGCCATCTGGTTACTTCCCAGTATATCTCCAGCCCACCACAGATTTGAGCTCAGCCGTTTCTTTGGAGCCTCCTGTATTCAGTACTGGCACATCTGTTGCTAGTAGGCCTGCTAATACTAGCATAAAAGATACACATCAAATGTCTGGAAATACAATGGCTTCTCGGACTGTCCCTTCTGCAAGTCCAGCTATTGGTTCCTCCCATCGTGCTTACCAGAATCAAAGCACGAATAAACCTTCTGATCTGCCAGGTGCTAATGTGGCGAGGCATGACAAGCCTTCAACCTCACATTTGACAGTTCTGGTTGATACTGACAAGGTATTGTGACCAAACTTGAATATTTACACAGTTGAAGAGTTGCACCTTATGCCCCCAAAAGGAAAATATTCATATTATTTTTTAATTCTGCATACTTCTGTCTTTCGTCTTCTACAGTTTATATGTGCTTCTTTGAGCACGTTGGTGCTGAGAATAATTGTATTCCTGTATGTTAATGTTCATATTGCACAGTTTATGGGAATCCATTCTCTTGGGATGTAATTTTAAGTACTGCAGCACTGACTACTGAAAGGAAACTTTTTTATTCCCTATCATATTTTATTGCGTTTAGTTACTTTGTGAATAGAGTGCATTTCTGAGAACTGCATGAACCCTTGCTAGACTACAAAAGAACCACATTAAAAGAAACATTTTCGAAGGACCAGTCTTACTTTTCAAAATGGTGCAATAAACATACCACGGAGCCAAAACCATTTTTATGTCTATTCCCATAGGCCTGTCATGTTGGGCCCACTATACAGACAGAACCATTGCTGTCCCTGTTTTTCTGGGTGGACTTATATGCCACGTAGCCAGTAGAGTGCAGACCAAAGCAGTGCTGGCTGGTAACATGATATAAGATCCGCCACTTGGTCGCGTATTCGCGAGGCCAGGCACTAGTTCTTGCCTCTGGCATCTGCCTCCATGCCAGCAAAATGAGGCTAGCAAGGGTTGTATCTCGGCGTAGTGACTTGTGAGGTCTACTGGAAACTGATGGAAGTGTGGTTTCCTTAAACAGTTTGCAGGAGTAAGCGTGGTTCTTTGAAATTGTTTCTTCAAATATGATTTTGTGTAGTTTAGTAATAAGAGTTATTGCACTTTTCAGAAATTTACCTTTTATATGAAAATTATTTGCTGTCTTATGATACTATTCTTACATAGAGTTCGCTGCGCTGTTTCCTTGCTGTTAAATGCTGTGTATTTCGCTTCAATCATCAACCATTGCTAACTGATCAAAGTATCATGTGCCCAAATATTTCTTAAAACAAAGTATTATGTGTCCAAAACTGTCGCCAAGGATGAAAATCTGATGAAGACTGTTTTTTTATCCAGAATTTTCAGACTGCTTCAGGTATGGGGAGCTCTGGGGACAATGGACAAATTACAGACAGGGCAGAAGTTGCGCCAGTGGCTGCCATGGTGGGTGAAGGTGCCCAATCCAAAGCAGTGTCAAGCAGTGCAGTGAAAAACATTGTGATACATCCTGACCAATATAATAAGGCCGACTTCCCTTGTGATCATCCAGATGCCAAGTTTTTTGTCATTAAATCTTACAGTGAGGATGACGTGCATAAGAGTATCAAATATAATGTGTGGTCCAGCACACCCAATGGCAACAGAAGGCTGGATGCTGCCTACTCAGAAGCAAAAGGGAGTCAACGGAAGTGTCCAATATTTCTGTTCTTTTCGGTGAGTTTTGATGTGTTATTGTTTTATTTTCCTTTTTTTCTTTATGTATGGGTTTGACATACCAACACTTTCTGTAGGTTAATACAAGTGGGCAGTTTTGTGGTGTTGCTGAAATGGTTGGCCCTGTGGATTTTCACAAAGACATGGATTTCTGGCAGCAAGATAAGTGGTCTGGGAGCTTCCCACTGAAGTGGCATCTAGTAAAGGATGTGCCGAATTCCACCTTTCGACACATCATATTAGAGAACAACGAGAACAAGCCTGTTACCAACAGCCGAGATACACAAGAGGTAATTTTTGTTAAAGTGCCAGGATTGATCACAAGAGATTATATACTGTATACTGATGACGTTCATTTCTTCTCCTTAGATACCTTATAAGTCGGGAATAAACATGCTAAAGCTATTTAAGAGTAGTCCAATGACGACATCGATTCTTGATGACTTCCCTTTCTATGAAGGGAGGCAGAAAGCAATGCTAGAACAGAAGCGCAGAAGTTTGGGCAGAAGTTTCGGTAGACTTACTTATGTTCCAGCACTTGTTGCTAAAAGGAGTGTTGTCGTGGAGGGTGAACCTTCTGAAGTAGGTGAAGGCATTAGCAGCAAAGATCCACATCCAGGGAAAACTGGACAGGATAGTGGTGCTTGTGAGCAACCTGACAAGACAAGCCAAACGAAAGATGGAGTGGTTACACAAGTACTGAAAAAGGATGCAGTATCACCTGTTGAACAACCTGAGCATGTAAAAACAGAACGGCATAGCTTAGATGGTATTCATCAACAGAATGAGGGCTGTTCCGTTTCTGTGTCACCAGAAAATGCTGGAAGGGAACATGCTGGCTTGAGCGAACTGGTAAAATCTAATGGAAAAGTTTATAGTGACCGTGAATCACAACCTGTTATAAGCTCAACTGAACCCGATAGTTCTGGACGAAAAGGTCTTTCTCAGGAGTTTGGTGGTCACGGCCCATCAGATCGTACGAAAGGCGGTGCATCTGGGATTACAAAGGATATGAAGGCTACATTGCTCAAGAAACCAGAAGGCTTATCAACTAGCCACATGGATGGGCAAGCAAAAGGCATTGTTAATGAGTCTCCAACTGGTGTTGTTAAGGTTGGCTCGGTGCGCATCAAACTAAATGTGGCGGGGGGCTCGTCGTCTGAGATTATAGGTGATGGTTCCCTTGAGCTGAAGGGAGCAGAGCATACTGAGCAGGGCATCCCAACAAAACTGAGTTAAGAGGCAACTAATTTCTTTTTATTTTCTGGGTGTTGTGACATGTTAGTTTAACATCTCTGTTTGTGTTGGTCGGCTTTAGCTGCTTTTGCTTATGGCTACTGCAGTTGTTTTTTCAGCTTGACGACTGACAGGTTGACATCATGGTTGGTTTGGTTTGGGTATAGCTCCTTTTTTGTTTCATAATCTCCAACAAGTGGTCATAGAGGTATTTGTGGTGAGGGAAAATCGTTTCTGTTTGTTGTTGTGTTGGTCCTCATCAGCAGAGAAGGCATTTGGCACTATTGGGTGAAATGTAATCATATGTTTTTATGGTACCAATATATGGACTATCAGTTGGTGACTGCTGATGACCGGCAACTGTGTTCTCTTTTACGGTATATAATTGTTTTTTTTTATGTCGCGCATGCTTGCCATCTTCCCTTGGAGATTTCTTTTTTAGAGATTCCTTTTGGGATAAAGAGAGCTCCCTCTCTGATTTCCATTAAACGAAACCATAATGTCTTCCTAACAGGCTACCAGCTACTGCGAAAAACATAAACCGGCGATGCATGATCAGAATGAACGCAGTCAGGCTATCCCCAACGGGCCATCCCAACCACAGGAAGGATATATCAGCATATAACACCGATAACCTAGATAAACTTAAGGTTTTGCAAAAAAATAAACTTAAGAAGTTGTCAGAGAATCATCATCCTGGGAAGCCACAAGCCGGATCTCCAGGTCGATATTTATGAACATCAAGACACAATTTACTAATACTATGTTTTTAACCGGCTACCGGTAATTCTTGCAAAAGTCACGCACTAGCACGACGACCGTAGAAGGGTATGAATGATCCACACAACAACAGCTTGGTTTAGTCAAACTGGGAGCTCCGCCTAAGGAAGGAGGGACACTGTCGTCCAACAGTGATCCTAAGCGAAGACCTCCATCCAAGGGTAGCCCTGAAGACTTTTCACCAGCGATTGCCTCATTTTTTTTTTTACAATCCACCTTATGAACTCTTGTTTTCCTAGATCTGTCAGCAAAATAAGCCAATCATGAAGCAACTTGATATCGGCGGCGCGCCTTCGGCTCACTCCAGTGCTTGTAGTCGTACCTAGGTGATTACAGACTTGGTGTAATTTTTCACTTCCACTAGTGTTCTTTGTACTGCCTTACAGACGATGAATAGATCAAAAGTTTTTCTCGCAAAAAATATATAAAAAAATGAAGCAACTTAACATTAGGTTGACAAGAGCACAAGGATCAGTAACCTTGTTGTCAAATATAACACCATTACACTGGTAACCCCCTAGTCAACATGCGCACCACGCCCACGCTCTTGCGACGCATCGCTCCGGCGCCCTCAGCCACCCCCGCCGCCGCAGCCTCCGTTCAGATCCAAGCACAGGCGAGCTCCCCGCCATCACCACTCGTCCCCCTGGTTTCCCCTACCCGCATAAGCACCTAGGTGTCTCAGCAACCCCCACATCGCCGTGACCGGTGGCTGACTCGTCAGATCTGGAATTGCCGGCCAGGGTGACGGCCGGCTCGGGCTCTTCGTTCGTCGTCGACTCCCAGCTCGAAGCCCCCGTGGCAGGTGCCTGTGCGGGGCTACCTCGCTCGGTCAGCTTTGCCATTAATGTGGAAGTGCTGGATTCACCTCCACCACTCCGCATTCATGGCGCGCGCCGGCCCTGTCTTAAGACGGCTTCTGCAGGCGCCTTCAAGACCTGCCGGCGTGCGGCGCGGACGTCCCGTCGCTCGAGCCCCGAGCCTTCCGCTTCCCCCGGAGCGAGCTCCGAAGATGGATGGCATATAGAAAAGGCGTACTGGTGGAGGGCGCTCCCCAGCTACCAACATTCAAGACAGAGGAGGGCAGCGTCCTCTTATTCCCCTCCGAAGCGCAAAGATTTCGTCAAACATCGCCACCGCATCTGTCATCGCTGCCTGGACAAAGGCCACTGCAAAGTTGCCTGCCGGAACCCTCTCAGATGTCAGGCTTGTCGACGCTGCAGACACCGCCCCCGTGACTGCTCTGCCTCGCCACCCTTATGCCATCCCCACCAAGCGGTCCCTTGCCATCTACAGCCGTCGTGGCATCGCCACGGTCAGTTTCAGCTACAACTAAGTCACCGCGTCTGGCTGGTGCTTCAGCTATGCCACCACGCGTCGGAGACCCGAGCCTGCGCCCGGAGGAGGGGCATGTCGTCATCACCTCCACATAGGCCATGGAGGATGTTGCTGCTTCCCTTGCCTCCCTGGGCGCCTTTGTGTGGTTTGGAGGCAGCCGTCCGCGCGTCAGTGCCGCGGAGATCAGGGACGCCATCGCCACTGAGTTCTTCATCGACCGCAACTACATCAAGGTGGTCCCGCACTTCCTGGAAGATTTCTTCATGCTCTTCACGCACCCGCACCACCGCGACCAAGTCACTGCGTCTCCAGGCTGCTTCATCCGCAACGGACTCGACATCCATGCCGCCAACTCGAGGCCAGAAGCAAATGCTGACTCGGTGGAGGTGTCCTACCACGTGCATCTCTGCATTGAGAACTTGCCTCTCAACGCCTGGTGCGATTAGGTCGCAGAGCAGGTGCTTGGACCTAATACTTTCATGGACTACTTCGATGGGGCCACCGTGAAGAGAGAAGATTCATCCTCATTCAATTTGTGGGTGTGGTTTGCAAATCCCTCGGCCATCCCCAAGGTTCTTCGGCTCATAATCACTGGCAAACAAGTTGCGGGCTATAGCAGAGGCCCGAGCGCTGAGATTGGCCGACGGGGCCTCAAGAGGCGCGTCTTGGTGCACCTTGAAACGGTGGAAGACTTCATCCCCGATGCTAGCGGCGTCATCCTACGTCGCCCCCGCTCCTCACACCCGTTATCCCGGCGCCATGGTGTGATCGACGGCGAATCAAGAATGCGCGACCGCCTGGAGGTTGCTGGGCGAAGAAGGGAAGATGACCAAAACCGCGACCGCCGCGATGACGACGATGACCGTGGACGTCGGGGCCGCGAGGACCGCTCCTCCTCCCGGCGAGATAGCTTCTTCCGCAGCCGCTCATGCACTCCGGAGCACCACGGGGACGTGGGCCGCCATGGCTCCCGGGATGGCCACCATGAAGACTGGGGCTGTCGGATATCGGGTTTCGGCAAAACCCTTAAGGTTCGAACTCTGGGGTGCGCGCAAAGATCTTCTCCCTACCGAAACACGGCCACAACCTCATCGCGATTTTGAGCTAGCACGATGAACAACACAAGAGACACGAGGTTTATACAGGTTCGGGCCACCGTTGTGGTGTAATACCCTACTCCTGTGTGCGGTGTGGTGGATTGCCTCTTGGGCTGATGATGAACAGTACAAGGGGAGAACAACCTCGCGAGGAGAGGTGTTCTTGTGGTGGTGGGTGTTCTGCTTCGGAAGGATTCGATCCCCTCCTACTGTGGTGGCTATCTCTATTTATAGAGGCCCTGGTCCTCTTTCCAAATATTGAGCGGGAAGGGAGCCAACAATAGTCATTTCATAAGGGGACAGCTAGTACAAGCTATCCTAACTAAAGGTGGTCTTCGACTGCCAAAGGCACTGGCGATGACGCCGTCTTGGGCTCCACGATGACCTCCGTCCTGCCACTCTGCTGGTCTTGGTCTCGTTGCACCGATATGGAAACCTTTGCCTGATGCCTCGGTACTCCGCGCCTGCGCTTGCCCCCTTTGCACCAAAGAGGAAACGAGGACACTGCGCGGGCTGGCGCCCGCCTGGCGCCTGCCTGGTCTTGATCGTCATGGCTTGCGTCATGAGCTCCTCGCGAGGTACCCCTCGCCTTGATCTCTCCGCCTCCTCGCGAGCCTGCCTGATAAGACCGCCCCTAAGGAGGCCTTGTGTCGTTCGCCCCGCGAGGCTTAGCCCCTCGCGAGGGTCTTGAGCTTGGGTTGATGAAGACGGGCCATACTGGGCCACTACTGAGCCACGCTGTAGGCCACAGGCAGGAAAGTCTGGGGACCCCCGTTCCCAGAATACAGACAGTAGCCCCCGGGCCCAAGGCTCGCTTGGACTTGGCTTAACAACGAAGCCAAAGGGCAAGTGCGGAGCGCCGCGGGCCCCAACAACCTGCGGCCTTGGACGCCGCATGGCGATTGATTGGACGTGGGCGTATCCGCTTCCCCATGTTGCCTCGGCAACTGCCTTATTTGACGAGTCCCTGCTGCATGCAAAAAGAGTCATCATTATCTGTGGTCGTGGAGGCCGACGGTTGGCCTCCCTTGGGCTATAAATGGGGAGAGGCAAAAGTCCCCATTGCACATCTCTTCTTGCTCCGCCTGCTTCTTCTCCTTCCTTGCTTCGGTTGCTTGGAGTTTCCCATGGCGCCCGTGAAGAGGTTCTCGGTCGTGGAGAAGGGGAAGGCTTGCTAGGAAGGGCCTGGTGTTAGGGAACGTAGTAATTTCAAAAAAAATCCTACGCACACGCAAGATCATGGTGATGCATAGCAACGAGAGGGGAGAGTGTTGTCCACGTACCCTCGTAGACCGTAAGCAGAAGCGTTATGACAACGCGGTTGATGTAGTCGTACGTCTTCACGATCCGACCGATCCAAGTACCGAACGTACGGCACCTCCGAGTTCAGCACACGTTCAGCTCGATGACGATCCCCGGACTCCGATCCAGCAGGGTGTCGGGCATGAGTTCCGTCAGCATGACGGCGGGTGACGATGATGATGTTCTACCGACGCAGGGCTTCGCCTAAGCACCGCAACGATATGACCGAGGTGGAATATGGTGGAGGGGGGCACCGCACACGGCTAAGGAACGATCACAAAGATCAACTTGTGTGTCTAGAGGTGCCCCCTGCCCCCGTATATAAAGGAGCAAGGGGGGAGGCCGGCCGGCCCTAGGGGGCGCGCCAAGGAGGGGGGAGTCCTCCTCCTAGTGGGAGTAGGACTCCCCTTTCCTAGTCCAACTAGGAAGGAGGAAGGGGGAAGGAAAGAGAGGGAGAGGGAGAGGGAAAGAGGGGCCGCGCCCCCTCCCCTAGTCCAATTCGGACTCCCCATGGGAGGGGGCGCGCCACCTCCTGGGCTGCTGCCCTCTCTCTCCCCTCAGGCCCACTAAGGCCCAATACTTCCCCGGGGGGTTCCAGTAACCCCTCCGGCACTCCGGTTTTCTCTGAAATCACCCGGAACACTTTCGGTGTCCGAATATAGTTGTCCAATATATCAATATTTTTGTCTCGACCATTTCGAGACTCCTCGTCATGTCTGTGATCACATCCGGGACTCCGAACAACCTTCGGTACATCAAAACTTATAAACTCATAATAAAACTGTGATCATAACGTTAAGCGTGCGGACCCTACGGGTTCGAGAACTATGTAGACATGACGTAGAACTGTTTCCCATCAATAACCAATAGCGGAACCTGGATGCTCATATTGGCTCCTACATATTCTATGAAGATCTTTATCGGTCAAACCGCATAACAACATACGTTGTTCCGTTTGTCATCGGTATGTTACTTGCCCAAGATTCGATCGTCGGTATCCAATACCTAGTTCAATCTCGTTATCGGCAAGTCTCTTTACTCGTTACGTAATGCATCATTCCATAACCAACTCATTGGCCACATTGCTTGCAAGGCTTATAGTGATGTGCATTACCGAGAGGGCCCAGAGATACCTCTCCGTCAATCGGAGTGACAAATCCTAATCTCAAAATACGCCAACTCAACATGTACCTTCGGAGACACATGTAGAACTCCTTTATAATCACCCAGTTACGTTGTGACGTTTGGTAGCACACAAAGTATTCCTCCGGTAAACGGGAGTTGCATAATCTCATAGTTGTAGGAACTTTGTATAAGTCATGAAGAAAGCAATAGCAACATACTAAACGATCAAGTGCTAGGCTAACAGAATGGGTCAAGTCAATCACATCATTCTCCTAATGATATGACCCCGTTAATCAAATGACAACACATGTCTATGGTTAGTAAACATAACCATCTTTGATTAATGAGCTAGTCAAGTAGTGGCACACTAGTGACGTTATGTTTGTCTATGTATTCACATATGTATCATGTTCCCGAGTAATACAATTCTAGCATGAATAATAAACATTTATCATGATATGAAGAAATAAATAATAACTTTATTATTGCCTCTAGGGCATATTTCCTTCAGTCTCCCACTTGCACTAGAGTCAATAATCTAGATTACACAGTAATGATTCTAACACCCATGGAGTCTTGGTGCTGATCATGTTTTGCTCGTGGAAGAGGCTTAGTCAACGGGTCTGCAACATTCAGATCCGTATGTATCTTGCAAATCTCTATGTCTCCCACCTGGACTTGGTCCCCGATGGAATTGAAGCGTCTCTTGATGTGCTTGGTCCTCTTGTGAAATCTGGATTCCTTTGCCAAGGCAATTGCACCAATATTGTCACAGAAGATCTTCATTGGTCCCGATGCACTAGGTATGACACCTAGATCGGAAATGAACTCCTTCATCCAGACTCCTTCATTTGCTGCTTCCGAAGCAGCTATATACTCCGCTTCGCATGTAGATCCCGCCATGACGCTTTGTTTAGAACTGCACCAACTTACAACTCCACCGTTTAATAAAAACACGTATCCGGTTTGCGATTTAGAATCGTCCGGATCAGTGTCAAAGCTTGCATCGACGTAACCATTTACGACTAGCTCTTTGTCACCTCCATAAACGAGAAACATATCCTTAGTCCTTTTCAGGTATTTCAGGATGTTCTTGACCGCTGTCCAGTGATCCACTCCTGGATTACTTTGGTACCTACCTGCTAAGCTTATTGCTAAGCATACGTCAGGTCTGGTACACAACATTGCATACATGATAGATCCTATGGCTGAAGCATAGGGAACATCTTTCATTTTCTCTATATCTTCTGCTGTGGTCGGGCATTGAGTCTGACTCAACTTCACACCTTGTAATACACGCAAGAACCCTTTCTTTGCCTGATCCATTTTGAAAATTTTCAAAACTTTATCAAGGTATGTGCTCTGTGAAAGTCCAATTAAGCGTCTTGATATATCTCTATAGATCTTGATGCCCAATATGTAGGCAGCTTCATCGAGGTCTTTCATTGAAAAACTTTTATTCAAGTATCCCTTTATGCTATCCAGAAATTCTATATCATTTCCAATTAACAATATGTCATCTACATATAATATCAGAAATGCTACAGAGCTCCCACTCACTTTCTTGTAAATACAGGCTTCTCCAAAAGTCTGTATAAAACCATATGCTTTGATCACACTATCAAAGCATTTATTCCAACTCCGAGATGCTTGCACCAGTCCATAAATGGATCGCTGGAGCTTGCACACTTTGTTAGCACCTTTTGGATCGACAAAACCTTCTGGTTGCATCATATACAACTCTTCTTCCAGAAATCCATTCAGGAATGCAGTTTTGACATCCATTTGCCAAATTTCATAATCATAAAATGCGGCAATTGCTAACATGATTCAGACAGACTTAAGCATCGCTACGTGTGAGAAAGGCTCATCGTAGTCAACCCTTGAACTTGTCGAAAACCATTCGCAACAAGTCGAGCTTTGTAGACAGTTACATTACCATCAGCGTCAGTCTTCTTCTTGAAGATCCATTTATTCTCAATGGCTTGCCGATCATCGGGCAAGTCAACCAAAGTCCATACTTTGTTCTCATACATGGATCCCATCTCAGATTTCATGGCTTCAAGCCATTTTGTGGAATCTGGGCTCATCTTCGCTTCCTCATAGTTCGTAGGTTCGTCATGGTCAAGTAACATGACTTCCAGAATAGGATTACCGTACCACTCTGGCGCGGATCTTACTCTGGTAGACCTACGAGGTTCAGTAGAAACTTGATCTGAAGTTTCATGATCAATATCATTAGCTTCCTCACTAATTGGTGTAGTTGTCACAGGAACCGGTTCTTGTGATGAACTACTTTCCAATAAGGGAGCAGGTACAATTACCTCATCAAGTTCTACTTTCCTCCCACTCACTTCTTTTGAGAGAAACTCCTTCTCTAGAAAGGATCCGAATTTAGCAACGAAAATCTTGCCCTCAGATCTGTGATAGAAGGTGTACCCAATAGTCTCTTTTGGGTATCCTATGAAGACACATTTCTCCGATTTGGGTTCGAGCTTATCTGGTTGAAGTTTCTTCACATAAGCATCGCAGCCCCAAACTTTAAGAAACGACAACTTTGGTTTCTTGCCAAACCACAGTTCATAAGGCGTCGTCTCAACGGATTTTGATGGTGCCCTATTTAACGTGAATGCGGCCGTCTCTAAAGCATAACCCCAAAATGATAGCTGTAAATCAGTAAGAGACATCATAGATCGCACCATATCTAGTAAAGTACGATTACGACGTTTGGACACACCATTTCGTTGTGGTGTTCCGGGTGGCGTGAGTTGCGAAACTATTCCGCATTGTTTCAAATGTAAACCAAACTCGTAACTCAAATATTCTCCTCCACGATCAGATCGTAGAAATTTTATTTTCTTGTTACGATGATTTTCCACTTCACTCTGAAATTCTTTGAACTTTTCAAATGTTTCAGACTTGTGTTTCATCAAGTAGATATACCCATATCTGCTCAAATCATCTGTGAAGGTGAGAAAATAACGATACCCGCCGCGAGCCTCAATATTCATTGGACCACATACATCAGTATGTATGATTTCCAATAAATCAGTTGCTCGCTCCATAGTTCCGGAGAACGGTGTTTTAGTCATCTTGCCCATGAGGCACGGTTCGCAAGTACCAAGTGATTCATAATCAAGTGATTCCAAAAGTCCATCAGTATGGAGTTTCTTCATGCGCTTTACACCGATATGACCTAAACGGCAGTGCCACAAATAAGTTGCACTATCATTATCAACTCTGCATCTTTTGGCTTCAACATTATGAATATGTGTATCACTACTATCGAGATTCAATAAAAATAGACCACTCTTCAAGGGTGCATGACCATAAAAGATATTACTCATATAAATAGAACAACCATTATTCTCTGATTTAAATGAATAACCGTCTCGCATCAAACAAGATCCAGATATAATGTTCATGCTCAACGCTGGCACCAAATAACAATTATTTAGGTCTAAAACTAATCCCGATGGTAGATGTAGAGGTAGCGTGCCGACCGCGATCACATCGACTTTGGAACCATTTCCCACGCGCATCGTCACCTCGTCCTTAGCCAATCTTCGCTTAATCCGTAGTCCCTGTTTCGAGTTGCAAATATTAGCAACAGAACCAGTATCAAATACCCAGGTACTACTGCGAGCATTAGTAAGGTACACATCAATAACATGTATATCACATATACCTTTGTTCACTTTGCCATCCTTCTTATCCGCCAAATACTTGGGGCAGTTCCGCTTCCAGTGTCCAGTCTGCTTGCAGTAGAAGCACTCAGTCTCAGGCTTAGGTCCAGACTTGGGTTTCTTCTCTTGAGCAGCAACTTGTTTGCTGTTCTTCTTGAAGTTCCCCTTCTTCTTCCCTTTGCCCTTTTTCTTGAAACTGGTGGTCTTGTTGACCATCAACACTTGATGCTCCTTCTTGATTTCTACCTCCGCAGCTTTAGCATTGCGAAGAGCTCGGGAATAGTCTTGTCCATCCCTTGCATATTATAGTTCATCACGAAGCTCTTGTAGCTTGGTGGCAGTGATTGAAGAATTCTGTCAATGACACTATCATCAGGAAGATTAACTCCCAGTTGAATCAAGTGATTATTATACCCAGACATTTTGAGTATGTGTTCACTGACAGAACTATTCTCCTCCATCTTACAGCTATAGAACTTATTGGAGACTTCATATCTCTCAATCCGGGCATTTGCTTGAAATATTAACTTCAACTCCTGGAACATCTCATATGCTCCATGACGTTCAAAACGTCGTTGAAGACCCGGTTCCAAGCCGTAAAGCATGGCACACTGAACTATCGAGTAGTCATCAGCTTTGCTCTGCCAGACGTTCTTAACATCGTCAGTTGCATCTGCAGCAGGCCTGGCACCCAGCGGTGCTTCCAGGACGTAATTCTTCTGTGCAGCAATGAGGATAATCCTCAGGTTACGGACCCAGTCCGTGTAATTGCTACCATCATCTTTCAACTTAGCTTTCTCAAGGAACGCATTAAAATTCAACGGAACAACAGCACGAGCCATCTATCTACAACAAACATAGACAAGCAAAATACTATCAGGTACTAAGTTCATGATAAATTTAAGTTCAATTAATCATATTACTTAAGAACTCCCACTTAGACAGACATCTCTCTAGTCATCTAAGTGATCACGTGATCCAAATCAACTAAACCATGTCCGATCATCACGTGAGATGGAGTAGTTTCAATGGTGAACATCACTATGTTGATCATATCTACTATATGATTCACGTTCGACCTTTCGGTCTCCGTGTTCCGAGGCCATATCTGTATATGCTAGGCTCGTCAAGTTTAACCTGAGTATTCCGCGTGTGCAACTGTTTTGCACCCGTTGTATTTGAACGTAGAGCCTATCACACCCGATCATCACGTGGTGTCTCAGCACGAAGAACTTTCGCAACGGTGCATACTCAGGGAGAACACTTCTTGATAATTTAGTGAGAGATCATCTTAAAATGCTACCGTCAATCAAAGCAAGATAAGATGCATAAAGGATAAACATCACATGCAATCAATATAAGTGATATGATATGGCCATCATCATCTTGTGCTTGTGATCTCCATCTCCGAAGCACCATCGTGATCACCATCGTCACCGGCGCGACACCTTGATCTCCATCGTAGCATCGTTGTCGTTACGCCATCTATTGCTTCTACGACTATCGCTACCGCTTAGTGATAAAGTAAAGCAATTACAGGGCGTTTGCATTTCATACAATAAAGCGACAACCATATGGCTCCTGCCAGTTGCCGATAACTTCGGTTACAAAACATGATCATCTCATACAATAAAATATAGCATCACGTCTTGACAATATCACATCACAACATGCCGTGCAAAAATAAGTTAGACGTCCTCTACTTTGTTGTTGCAAATTTTACGTGGCTGCTACGGGCTGAGCAAGAACCGTTCTTACCTACGCATCAAAACCACAATGATAGTTCGTCAAGTTAGTGTTGTTTTAACCTTCGCAAGGACCGGGCATAGCCACACTCGGTTCAACTAAAATGAGAGAGACAGACACCTGCCAGTCACCTTTAAGCACGAGTGCTCGTAACGGTGAAACCAGTCTCGCGTAAGCGTACGCGTAATGTCGGTCCGGGACGCTTCATCTCACAATATCGCTGAACCAAAGTATGACATGCTGGTAAGCAGTATGACTTGTATCGCCCACAACTCACTTGTGTTCTACTAGTGCATATGACATCTACGCATAAAACCTGGCCCGGATGCCACTGTTGGGGAACGTAGTAATTTCAAAAAAATTCCTACGCACACGCAAGATCATGGTGATGCATAGCAACGAGAGGGGAGAGTGTTGTCCACGTACCCTCGTAGACCGTAAGCGGAAGCGTTATGACAACGCGGTTGATGTAGTCGTACGTTTTCACGATCCGACCGATCCGAGTACCGAACGTACGACACCTCCGAGTTCAGCACAGGTTCAGCTCGATGACGATCCCCGGACTCCGATCCAGCAGGGTGTCGGGGATGAGTTCCGTCAGCACGATGGCGTGGTGACGATGATGATGTTCTACCGACGCAGGGCTTCGCCTAAGCACCGCAACGATATGATCGAGGTGGAATATGGTGGAGGGGGGCACCGCACACGGCTAAGGAACGATCACGAAGATCAACTTGTGTGTCTAGAGGTGCCCCCCTGCCCCCGTATATAAAGGAGCAAGGGGGAGGCCGACCGGCCCTAGGGGGCGCGCCAAGGAGGGGGAGTCCTCCTCCTAGTGGGTTTAGGACTCCCCTTTCCTTGTCCAACTAGGAAGGAGGAAGGGGGAAGGAAAGAGAGGGAGAGGGAGAGGGAAAGAGGGGCCGCGCCCCCCCTTCCCTAGTCCAATTCGGACTCCCCATGGGAGGGGCGCACCACCTCCTGGGCTGCTGCCCTCTCTCTCCCCTCAGGCCCACTAAGGCCCAATACTTCCCCGGGGGGTTTTGGTAACCCCTCCGGCACTCTGGTTTTCTCCGAAATCACCCGGAACACTTCCGGTGTCCGAATATAGTCGTCCAATATATCAATCTTTATGTCTCGACCATTTCGAGACTCCTCGTAATGTCCGTGATTACTTCCGGGACTCCGAACAACCTTCGGTACATCAAAACTTATAAACTCATAATAAAATTGTCATCGTAACGTTAAGCGTGCGGACCCTACGGGTTCGAGAACTATGTAGACATGACATAGAACTGTTTCCGGTCAATAACCAATAGCGGAACCTGGATGCTCATATTGGCTCCTACATATTCTACGAAGATCTTTATCGGTCAAACCACATAACAACATACGTTGTTCCCTTTGTCATCGGTATGTTACTTGCCCGAGATTCGATCGTCGGTATCCAATACCTAGTTCAATCTCGTTACCGGCAAGTCTCTTTAATCATTACGTAATGCATCATTCCGTAACCAACTCATTGGCCACATTGCTTGCAAGGCTTATAGTGATGTGCATTACCGAGAGGGCCCAGAGATACCTCTCCAACAATCGGAGTGACAAATCCTAATCTCGAAATACGCCAACTCAACATGTACCATCGGAGACACCTGTAGAACTCCTTTATAATCACCCAGTTACCTTGTGACGTTTGGTAGCACACAAAGTGTTCCTCCGGTAAAAGGGAGTTGCATAATCTCATAGTTATAGGAACTTTGTATAAGTCATGAAGAAAGAAATAGCAACATACTAAACGATCAAGTGCTAGGCTGACGGAATGGGTCAAGTCAATCACATCATTCTCCTAATGATATGATCCCGTTAATAAAATGACAACACATGTCTATGGTTAGGAAACATAACCATCTTTGATTAATGAGCTAGTCAAGTAGAGGCATACTAGTGACATTATGTTTGTCTATGTATTCACACATGTATCATGTTTCCGGGTAATACAATTCTAGCATGAATAATAAACATTTATCATGATATGAGGAAATAAATAATAACTTTATTATTGCCTCTAGGGCATATTTCCTTCAGTCTCCCACTTGCACTAGAGTCAATAATCTAGATTACACAGTAATGATTCTAACACCCATAGAGTCTTGGTGCTGATCATGTTTTGCTCGTGGAAGAGGCTTAGTCAACAGGTCTGCAACATTTAGATCCGTATGTATCTTGCAAATCTCTATGTCTCCCACCTGGACTTGGTCCCGGATGGAATTGAAGCGTCTCTTGATGTGCTTGGTCCTCTTGTGAAATCTGGATTCCTTTGCCAAGGCAATTGCACCAGTATTGTCACAGAAGATCTTCATTGGTCCCGATGCACTAGGTATGACACCTAGATCGGAAATGAACTCCTTCATCCAGACTCCTTCATTTGCTGCTTCCGAAGCAGCTATATACTCCGCTTCGCATGTAGATCTCGCCACGACGCTTTGTTTAGAACTGCACCAACTTACAGCTCCACCGTTTAATAAAAACACGTATCCGGTTTGCGCTTTAGAATCATCCGGATCAGTGTCAAAGCTTGCATCGACGTAACCATTTACGACTAGCTCTTTGTCACCTCCATAAACGAGAAACATATCCTTAGTCCTTTTTAGGTATTTCGGGATGTTCTTGACCACTGTCCAGTGATCCACTCCTGGATTACTTTGGTACCTACCTGCTAAGCTTATCGCTAAGCATACGTCAGGTCTGGTACACAACATTGCATACATGATAGAGCCTATGGCTGAAGCATAGGGAACATATTTCATTTTCTCTCTATCTTCTGCTGTGGTCGGGCATTGAGTCTGACTCAACTTCACACCTTGTAATACAGGCAAGAACCCTTTCTTTGCCTGATCCATTTTGAACTTTTTCAAAACTTTATCAAGGTATGTGGTTTGTGAAAGTCCAATTAAGCGTCTTGATCTATCTCTATAGATCTTGATGCCCAATATGTAAGCAGCTTCACCGAGGTCTTTCATTGAAAAACTTTTATTCAAGTATCCCTTTATGCTATCCAGAAATTCTATATCATTTCCAATTAACAATATGTCATCTACATATAATATCAGAAATGCTACAGAGCTCCCACTCACTTTCTTGTAAATACAGGCTTCTCCAAAAGTCTGTATAAAACCATATGCTTTGATCACACTATCAAAGCGTTTATTCCAACTCCGAGATGCTTGCACCAGTCCATAAATGGATTGTTGGCGCTTTCACACTTTGTTAGCACCTTTTGGATCGACAAAACCTTCTGGTTGCATCATATACAACTCTTCTTCAGAAATCCATTCAGGAATGCAGTTTTGACATCCATTTGCCAAATTTTATAATCATAAAATGCGGCAATTGCTAACATGATTCGGACAGACTTAAGCATCACTACGGGTGAGAAAGTCTCATCGTAGTCAACCCCTTGAACTTGTCGAAAACCTTTCGTAACAAGTCGAGCTTTGTAGACAGTTACATTACCATCAGCGTCAGTCTTCTTCTTGAAGATCCATTTATTCTCAATGGCTTGCCGATCATCGGGCAAGTCAACCAAAGTCCATACTTTGTTCTCATACATGGATCCCATCTCAAATTTCATGGCTTCAAGCCATTTTGCGGAATCTGGGCTCATTATCGCTTCCTCATAGTTCGTAGGTTCATCATGGTCAAGTAACATGACTAACAGAATAGGATTACCATACCACTCTGGCGCGGATCTTACTCTGGTAGACCTACGAGGTTCAGTAGAAACTTGATCTGAAGTTTCATGATCAATATCATTAGCTTCCTCACTAATTGGTGTAGTTGTCACAGGAACCGGTTCTTGTGATGAACTACTTTCCAATAAGGGAGCAGGTACAGTTACCTCATCAAGTTCTACTTTCCTCCCACTCACTTATTTCGAGAGAAACTCCTTCTCTAGAAAGGATCCGAATTTAGCAACGAAAATCTTGCCCTCAGATCTGTGATAGAAGGTGTACCCAATAGTCTCTTTTGGGTATCCTATGAAGACACATTTCTCCGATTTGGGTTCGAGCTTATCTGGTTGAAGTTTCTTCACATAAGCATCGTAGCCCCAAACTTTAAGAAACGACAACTTTGTTTTCTTGCCAAACCACAGTTCATAAGGCGTCGTCTCAACGGATGTTGATGGTGCCCTATTTAACGTGAATGCAGTCGTCTCTAAAGCATAACTCCAAAATGATAGCGGTAAATCAGTAAGAGACATCATAGATCGCACCATATCTAGTAAAGTACAATTACGATGTTCGGACACACCATTTCGTTGTGGTGTTCCGGGTGGCGTGAGTTGCGAAACTGTTCCGCATTGTTTCAAATGTAAACCAAACTTGTAACTCAAATATTCTCCTCCACGATCAGATTGTAGAAATTTTATTTTCTTGTTACGATGATTTTCCCCTTCACTCTGAAATTCTTTGAACTTTTCAAATGTTTCAGACTTGAGTTTCATCAAGTAGATATACCCATATCTGCTCAAATCATCTGTGAAGGTGAGAAAATAACGATACCCGCCGCGAGCCTCAATATTCATTGGACCACATACATCAGTATGTATGATTTCCAATAAATAAGTTGCTCGCTCCATAGTTCCGGAGAACGGCATTTTAGTCATCTTGCCTATGAGGCACGGTTCACAAGTACCAAGTGATTCATAATCAAGTGGTTCCAAAAGTCCATCAGTATGGAGTTTCTTCATGCGCTTTACACCGATATGACCTAAACGGCAGTGCCACAAATAAGTTGCACTATCATTATCAACTCTGCATCTTTTGGTTTCAACATTATGAATATGTGTATCACTACTATCGAGATTCAATAAGAATAGACCACTCTTCAAGGGTGCATGATCATAAAAGATATTACTCATATAAATAGAACAACCATTATTCTCTGATTTAAATGAATAACCGTCTCGCATCAAACAAGATCCAGATATAATGTTCATGCTCAACCTGGCACCAAATAACAATTATTTAGGTCTAAAACTAACCCCGATGGTAGATGTAGAGGTAGCGTGCCGACCGCGATCACATTTACTTTGGAACCATTTCGAACGCGCATCGTCACCTCATCCTTAGCCAATCTTCGCTTAATCTGCAGTCCCTGTTTCGAGTTGCAAATATTAGCAACAGAACCAGTATCAAATACCCAAGTACTACTGCGAGCATTAGTAAGGTACACATCAATAACATGTATATCACATATACCTTTGTTCACTTTGCCATCCTTCTTATCCGCCAAATACTTGGGGCAGTTCCGCTTCCAATGTCCAGTCTGCTTGCAGTAGAAGCACTCAGTCTCAGGCTTAGGTCCAGACTTGGGTTTCTTCTCTTGAGCAACAACTTGTTTGCTGTTCTTCTTGAAGTTCCCCTTCTTCTTCCCTTTGCCCTTTTTCTTGAAACTGGTGGTCTTGTTGACCATCAACACTTGATGCTCCTTCTTGATTTCTACCTCCACAGCCTTTAGCATTGCGAAGAGCTCGGGAATAGTCTTGTCCATCCCTTGCATATTATAGTTCATCACGAAGCTCTTGTAGCTTGGTGGCAGTGATTGAAGAATTCTGTCAATGACACTATCATCAGGAAGATTAACTCCCAGTTGAATCAAGTGATTATTATACCCAGCCATTTTGAGTATGTGTTCACTGACAGAACTGTTCTCCTCCATCTTACAGCTATAGAACTTATTGGAGACTTCATATCTCTCAATCCGGGCATTTTCTTGAAATATTAACTTCAGCTCCTAGAACATTTCATATGCTTCCATGACGTTCAAAACGTCGTTGAAGACCCGGTTCCAAGCCGTAAAGCATGGCACACTGAACTATCAAGTAGTCATCATCTTTGCTCTACCAGACGTTCTTAACGTCGTTAGTTGCATATGTAGCAGGCCTGGCACCCAGCGGTGCTTCCAGGACGTAATTCTTCTGTGCAGCAATGAGGATAATCCTCAAGTTACGGACCCAGTCCGTGTAATTGCTACCATCATCTTTCAACTTAGCTTTCTCAAGGAACGCATTAAAATTCAATGGAACAACAGCACGAGCCATCTATCTACAACAAACATAGACAAGCAAAATACTATCAGGTACTAAGTTCATGATAAATTTAAGTTCAATTAATCATATTACTTAAGAACTCCCACTTAGACACACATCTCTCTAGTCATCTAAGTGATCACGTGATCCAAATCAACTAAACCATGTACGATCAATAATCTAGATTACACAGTAATGATTCTAACACCCATAGAGTCTTGGTGCTGATCATGTTTTTCTCGTGGAAGAAACTTAGTCAACGGATCTGCAACATTTTGATCCGTATGTATCTTGCAAATCTCTATGTCTCCCACCTGGACTTGGTCCTGGATGGAATTGAAGCGTCTCTTGATGTGCTTGGTCCTCTTGTGAAATCTGGATTCCTTTGCCAAGGCAATTGCACCAGTATTGTCACAGAAGATCTTCATTGGTCCTGATGCACTAGGTATGACACCTAGATCGGAAATGAACTCCTTCATCCAGACTCCTTCATTTGCTGCTTCTGAAGCAGCTATATACTCCGCTTCGCATGTAGATCCCGCCATGACGCTTTGTTTAGAACTGCACCAACTTACAGCTCCACCGTTTAATAAAAACACGTATCCGGTTTGTGATTTAGAATCGTTCGGATCAGTGTCAAAGCTTGCATCGAAGTAACCATTTACGACTAGCTCTTTGTCACCTCCATAAATGAGAAACATATCCTTAGTCCTTTTCAGGTATTTCAGGATGTTCTTGACCGCTGTCCAGTGATCCACTCCTGGATTACTTTGGTACCTACCTGCTAAGCTTATCGCTAAGCATACGTCAGGTCTGGTACACAGCATTGCATACATGATAGAGCCTATGGCTGAAGCATAGGGAACATCTTTCATTTTCTCTCTATCTTCTGTTGTGGTCGGGCATTGAGTCTGACTCAACTTCACACCTTGTAATACAGGCAAGAACCCTTTCTTTGCCTGATCCATTTTGAACTTTGTCAAAACTTTATCAAGGTATGTGCTTTGTGAAAGTCCAATTAAGCGTCTTGATCTATCTCTATATTTCTTGATGCCCAATATGTAAGCAGCTTCACCGAGGTCTTTCATTGAAAAACTTTTATTCAAGTACCCCTTTATGCTATCCAGAAATTCTATATCATTTCCAATTAACAATATGTCATCTACATATAATATCAGAAATGCTACAGAGCTCCCACTCACTTTCTTGTAAATACAGGCTTCTCAAAAAGTCTGTATAATACCATATCCTTTGATCACACTATCAAAGCATTTATTCCAACTCCGAGATGCTTGCACCAGTCCATAAATGGATCGCTGGAGCTTGCACACTTTGTTAGCACCTTTTGGATCGACAAAACCTTTTGGTTGCATCATATACAACTCTTCTTCCAGAAATCCATTCAGGAATGCAGTTTTGACATCCATTTGCCAAATTTCATAATCATAAAATGCGGCAATTGCTAACATGATTCGGACAGACTTAAGCATCGCTACGGGTGAGAAAGTCTCATCGTAGTCAACCCCTTGAACTTGTCGAAAACCTTTCGCAACAAGTCAAGCTTTGTAGACAGTTACATTACCATCAGCATCAGTCTTCTTCTTGAAGATCCATTTATTCTCAATGGCTTTCCGATCATCGGGCAAGTCAACCAAAGTCCATACTTTGTTCTCATACATGGATCCCATCTCAGATTTGATGGCTTCAAGCCATTTTGCGGAATGTGGGCTCATCATCGCTTCCTCATAGTTCGTAGGTTCGTCATGGTCAAGTAACATGACTTCCAGAATAGGATTACCGTACCACTCTGGCGCGGATCTTACTCTGGTAGACCTACGAGGTTCAGTAGAAACTTGATCTGAAGTTTCATGATCAATATCATTAGCTTCCTCACTAATTGGTGTAGTTGTCACAGGAACCGGTTCTTGTGATGAACTACTTTCCAATAAGGGAGCAGGTACAGTTACCTCATCAAGTTCTACTTTCCTCCCACTCACTTCTTTCGAGAGAAACTCCTTCTCTAGAAAGGATCCGAATTTAGCCCATATCAGGGCAGCCCAGTCGGTGGGGGAAGGTGTGCCGTGGCTGCGCGGCCTCCCCGGCTGCGCTTCCATTCGGCGGAGGTGCTGCCGGAGTTTGTTGTGTGGTCGGACAATCCGGCCGGCAACTGGCTCCAGCTCACCCGCTTCTTCGCTGGCGAACTGCCGGCCGCTGCCCCCGGTGGGCTCTGGTTGCAGGCAGACGGCTGCAGTAGCAGGGCCTCCTGGGTCGTGGTGGAGATCTCTGTCGCCGGGAATGTGGCCCTGGCCCGGTGCTGGCAGACGTTTGCCCGCTCGCGTGGCCTGGGCCGGCGGTGCACCCTCCACTTTAGGTACGATGTCGACGTGACCCTCTACGTGAGGGTGTTCGGGGAAGATGGCCGCCGTGTCGGGTGCTGCCCTGAATACGATGACGGCGATGGGGTGCTTGGCCTTGGCGACGGGCGCGACGAGGGCAAAGGCGAACCCGCTCCCGGCGGTGACTGCAGCTTGCCGAGCTTCAGCGGTTCCTCCTCCAGCGACAGCTCCTCTAGTGGTGGTCGCGACTAGCCACCGCACCGCCGCGCCCGCTTAGAGGGTGGTAGCGGGTCGTCCCGTCACCGTGCCCCGGTGAAGCGCGAGGCGGAGTCTGATTAAGCTCAGGAGGACGACGCAGATCCCTTCTCGCGAGCTGCACGCTGTTTTATTTTGTTTTTCTCCTTTCCTGCATTGAGAGAGAGATGTATGGAGCCCCGTGGGGGCATGCAACAGACTATGATCCCCTAATTATCGTGCTACACTTATTGTCCCTGTGCTGTGTGACGGTGTCGTGGTTATGTGCCTCCGAGTAGGAACAACTTAGCTTGGGGCGTTTGTAGTAGTTTTCGCCTCGCGAGTTGCCTGCCTGAGGACTCGTCGGGCGCCTTGAAAGCTGCAAAAAATCTGTTGGGTGAATCATTTCTGAACCTTAGTCGCGAGGGTTGCTGGCCATGGACTGGTGCTTTGTGTCGCGATGCCCGAGGGGCATGGACCGGGAGGGGTGTTCCCGCTGTGAACTTGAACGAGGGAGCCTCGCCAAAATCAGGCGAGAAAGGGCTCACGAGGGCGCCCGCGCAGCCCCCTCGCGAGGTTTGCGTGAGAGAGAGAGTGAGCCAGACAAAAGCCGAAAATAGAGAACATGGGCAAAAGACAGCTAACAACACTAGAAGCAACTTCAACAAAGGTTCAAACAAGGGAGAACAAGCCAACCGCGGAAAGCAAAAGAAAAGCCGCGTCCGGAACCTAGTCTAGTCTTCGACGTCTTCTCACCAGCGCAGAGCTAAGTGCTACCACTGGGCGTGGGCAGGAGCCCCCGAGGCCCGAGGGCTAGGGATGGCACCCGCAGGGTTTGGGT
The DNA here is from genome assembly GCF_018294505.1 of Triticum aestivum. NCBI lineage: Eukaryota > Viridiplantae > Streptophyta > Magnoliopsida > Poales > Poaceae > Triticum > Triticum aestivum. Next base: position 391,334,545 of record NC_057804.1, on the reverse strand, counting down.
ACGGGTAGAGCCACCCCATACCCTTACCCGTCCACCCTGAACTTACCCATCACCCATACCCATACCCATCAAGGGTACAATTTTTTCCCATACCCGTCACCCGACTTGGTATATGGGTACCAGAGGGTAAAAATACCCGTGTTTACAACACATCAGTTGCGTAGAAAATAGTTGCAAAAAGCTACATATAATCATTATTAATCGCAACACATTTTAAACAACAATGTACAGCAACGTAATGTAACAACAACACATTCTCATAAAAAAATACTTACCGATATAGCGATACATAAAAATGTTAAACAACAACACATAGGCATACACTTTGAGTTCACAAAATCATGATAAATTATAGTGATACTTTGACTACACATTAGAGTTTTTACCTAGCGCAATTAGGAGAGAAAAATTAATACATTAGGATATTAAAGGGAACCCACTTGTCAACATTTTAGATGGGTACATGGGTATGCGGGCATGGGTTATACGATCCCATACCCGCACCCTCTCAACCTGATGGGTATGATATTTTTACCATTTAAGTACCCATGGGTAAAGTTTTGTCCCATACCCTTACCCTATTAGGGTTTTTACCCGCAGGGTACGCGGGTAATGGGTACGCATTGCCATCCCTACCGAGGGCGGCACTCCGGAGACTCCGGGGCGTGTACAATCCCAACTCATTATTACGTGAGAGTGTCACGGGCGGCGAGCTTCATAGGCACCGGGCCTTCTTCCCTAGCATTGGGCCTTTCTTTGGGCGGCAAGCTTCACAGGCACCGGGCCTTCTTCACAGGCACTAGGCCTTTCTTCAGGGGAAGAACTTCCGGAGGTGTCGAATGTTCCAGGCGTTCGGGATGGGCACCCCTTCCTGAGTCTCCAGGCGTGCAGCGCCAGGCCTGAAAACATGGACAACCTTGAACGGGCCCTCCCACATGGGCGAGAGCTTATGCAGCCCTTCCCTGGAGAGCACCCGCCTGAGTACGAGGTCACCTACCTCGAGAGTCCTGGGAAGGATGTTGCTGTTGGAAATATGCCCTAGAGGCAATAATAAATTGATTATTATTATATTTCCTTGTTCATGATAATCATTTATTATCCATGCTAGAATTGTATTGATAGGAAACTCAGATACATGTGTGGATACATAGACAACACCATGTCCCTAGTAAGCCTCTAGTTGACTAGCTCGTTAATCAATAGATGGTTACGGTTTCCTGACCATGGACATTGGATGTCGTTGATAACGGGATCACATCATTAGGAGAATGATGTGATGGACAAGACCCAATCCTAAGCCTAGCACAAGATCATGTAGTTCGTATGCTAAAGCTTTTCTAATGTCAAGTATCATTTCCTTAGACCATGAGATTGTGCAACTCCCGGATACCGTAGGAGTGCTTTGGGTGTGCCAAACGTCACAACGTAACTGGGTGGCTATAAAGGTACACTACGGGTATCTCTGAAAGTGTCTGTTGGGTTGGCACGAATCGAGATTGGGATTTTGTCACTCCGTGTAAACGGAGAGGTATCTCTGGGCCCACTCGGTAGGACATCATCATAATGTGCACAATGTGACCAAGGGGTTGATCACGGGATGATGTGTTACGGAACGAGTAAAGAGACTTGCCGGGAACGAGATTGAACAAGGTATCGGTATACCAACGATCGAATCTCGGGCAAGTACCATACCGCTAGACAAAGGGAATTGTATACGAGATTGATTGAGTCCTTGACATCGTGGTTCATCCGATGAGATCATCGTGGAACATGTGGGAGCCAACATGGGTATCCAGATCCCGCTGTTGGTTATTGACCGGAGAACATCTCGGTCATGACTACATGTCTCCCGAACCCGTAGGGTCTACACACTTAAGGTTCGATGACGCTAGGGTTATAAAGGAAGCTTGTATGTGGTTACCGAATGTTGTTCGGAGTCCCGGATGAGATCCCGGACGTCACGAGGAGTTCCGGAATGGTCCGGAGGTAAAGATTTATATATAGGAAGTCTTGTTTCGGCCATCGGGACAAGTTTCGGGGTCATCGGTATTGTACCGGGACCACCGGAAGGGTCCCGGGGGCCCACCGGGTGGGGCCACCTGCCCCGGGGGGCCACATGGGCTGTAGGGGGTGCGCCTTGTCCTACATGGGCCAAGGGCACCAGCCCCTAGAGGCCCATGCGCCAAGATATAGGAAAAAGGAGAGAGTCCTAAAGGGGGAAGGCACCTCCGAGGTGACTTGGGGAGGATGGACTCCTCCCCCCCTCTTAGCCGCACCCTTTCCTTGGAGGAAGGGGCAAGGCTGCGCCTCCCCCCTCTCCCCTTGCCCTATATATAGTGGAGGGGAGGGAGGGCATCCATACCTGAGCCCTTGGCGCCTCCCTCCCTCCCGTGACACCTCCTCCTCTCCCGTAGGTGCTTGGCGAAGCCCTGCAGGATTGCCACGCTCCTCCATCACCACCACGCCGTTGTGCTGCTGCTGGATGGAGTCTTCCTCAACCTCTCCCTCTCTCCTTGCTGGATCAAGGCGTGGGAGACATTGTCGAGCTGTACGTGTGTTGAACGCGGAGGTGCCGTCCGTTCGGCACTAGGATCATCGGTGATCTGAATCACGACGAGTACGACTCCATCAACCATGTTCACTTGAACGCTTCCGCTTAGCGATCTACAAGGGTATGTAGATGCACTCTCCTTCTACTCATTGCTGGTTTCTCCATAGATAGATCTTGGTGACGCGTAGGAACATTTTGAATTTCTGCTACGTTCCCCATCAGTGGCATCATGAGCTAGGTCTATTGCGTAGATTCTTTGCACGAGTAGAACACAAAGTAGTTGTGGGCGTCGATATTGTTCAATATGCTTGCCGTTACTAGTCTTATCTTGATTCGGCGGCATCGTGGGATGAAGCGGCCCGGACCAACCTTACACGTACGCTTACGTGAGACCGGTTCCACCGACAAACATGCACTAGTTGCATAAGGTGGCTGGCGGGTGTCTGTCTCTCCCACTTTAGTCGGATCGGATTCGATGAAAAGGGTCCTTATGAAGGGTAAATAGCAATTGGCATATCACGTTGTGGTTCATGCGTAGGTAAGAAACGTTCTTGCTAGAAACCCATAGCAGCCACATAAAACATGCAAACAACAATTAGAGGACGTCTAACTTGTTTTTGCAGGGTATGCTATGTGATGTGATATGGCCAAAAAGGATGTGATGAATGATATATGTGATGTATGAGATTGATCATGTTCTTGTAATAGGAATCACGACTTGCATGTCGATGAGTATGACAACCGGCAGGAGCCATAGGAGTTGTCTTAATTTATTTGTGACCTGCGTGTCAACTTAAACGTCATGTAATTACTTTACTTTATTGCTAACCGTTAGCCATAGTAGTAGAAGTAATAGTTGGCGAGGCAACTTCATGAAGACACGATGATGGAGATCATGGTGTCATGCCGGTGACGATGATGATCATGGAGCCCCGAAGATGGAGATCAAAAGGAGCAAAGTGATGATGGCCATATCATGTCACTATTTGATTGCATGTGATGTTTATCATGTTTATACATCTTATTTGCTTAGAACGACGGTAGTAAATAAGATGATCCCTTACAACAATTTCAAGAAGTGTTCTCCCCTAACTGTGCACCGTTGCGACAGTTTGCTGTTTCAAAACATCACGTGATGATCGGGTGTTTTATTCAGACGTTCAAATACAACGGGTGTTGACGAGCCTAGCACGTACAGACATGGCCTCGGAACACACGCGAAACACTTAGGGTTAACTTGACGAGCCTAGCATGTACGGACATGGCCTCGGAACACAGAGACCGAAAGGTCGAGCATGAGTCGTATAGAAGATACGATCAACATGAAGATGTTCACCGATGATGACTAGTCCGTCTCACGTGATGATCGGACACGGCCTAGTTTGACTCGGATCATGTAATCACTTAGATGACTAGAGGGATGTCTATCTGAGTGGGAGTTCATAAGATGAACTTAATTATCCTGAACATAGTCAAAAGGTTTTTTGCAAATTATGTCGTAGCTCACGCTATAGTTCTACTGTTTAGATATGTTCCTAGAGAAAAATTAGTTGAAAGTTGATAGTAGCAATTATGCGGACTAGGTCCGTAAACTGAGGATTGTCCTCATTGCTTCATAGAAGGCTTATGTCCTTAATGCACCGCTCAGTGTGCTGAACCCCGAACGTTGTCTGTGGTTGTTGCGAACATCTGACATACACGTTTTGATAACTACGTGATAGTTCAGTTAAACGGTTTAGAGTTGAGGCACCAAAGACGTTTTTGAAACATCACGAAACATATGAGATGTTTTGAGGGCTGAAATTGGGATTTCAGGCTCGTGCCCATGTCAAGAGGTATAAGACCTCCGATGACTTTCTTAACCTGCAAACTAAGGAGAAAAGCTCAATTGTTGAGCTTGTGCTCAGATTGTCTGAGTACAACAATCATTTGAATCGAGTGGGAGTTGATCTTCCAGATAAGACAGTGATGGTTCTCCAAAGTCATTGCCACCAAGTTGTTAGAGCTTCGTGATGAACTATAGCATATCAGGGATAGATATGATGATCCTTGAGGTATTCGCGATGTTTGACACCGCGAAAGTAGAAATCAAGAAGGAGCATCAATTGTTGATGGTTGAACCACTAGTTTCAAGAAGGGCAAGGGCAAGAAGGGATACTTCATGAAACGGCAAATCAGCTGCTGCTCTAGTGAAGAAACCCAAGGTAAAACCCAAACCCGAGACTAAGTGCTTCTGTAATAAGGGGAACAACCACTAGAGCAGAATTACCCTAGATACTTGGTAGATAAGAAGGCTGGCAAGGTCGATAGAAGTATATTGTATATACATTGTGTTAATGTGTACTTTGCTAGTACTCCTAGTAGTACCAGGGTATTAGATACCGGTTCGGTTGCTAAGTGTTAGTAACTCGAAACAAAAGGCTACGGAATAAACGGAGACTAGCTAAAGGTGAGCTGATGATATATGTTGGAAGTGTTTCCAAGTTTGATGTAATCAAACATCGCACGCTCCCTCTACCATCAAGATTAGTATTAAACCTGAATGGTTTATTGAATCTCGATCGTAGTGATACACATTTTCATGCCAAAAGATAGTAATGATAGTACCACTTACTGGTGGCACTGCCATGTAAGTCATATTGGTTTAAAACGCATGAAGAAGCTCCATGTTGATGGATCTTTGGACTCACTCATTTTTGAAAAGTTTGAGACATGCGAACCATGTCTATTGGTGTATATGCATGAAGAAACTCCATGCAAATGGACCGTTTTGACTCACTTGATTTTGAATCACTTGGGACATGCAAATCATACCACATAGGCAAGATGACTGAAAAGCCTCGGTTTCAGTAAAATGGAACAAGATAGCAACTTGTTGGAAGTAACACATTTTGATGTGTGCAGTCCAATAAGTGCTGAGGCATGCAGTGAATATCGTTATGTTCTTACTTCACAGATGATTCGAGTAGATGTTGAGTATATTTACTTGATGAATCACGAGTCTGAATTATTGAAAGGTTCAAGTAATTTCAGAGTGAAGTAGCAGATCATTGTGACAAGAGGATAAAATGTCTATGATATGATCATAGAGATGAATATCTGAGTTACGAGTTTTGGCACACAATTAAGACATTGTGGAAATTGTTTCGCAATTAATACCGCCTGGAACACCATAATGTGATGGTGTGTCCGAACATCATAGTTGCACCCTATTGGATATGGTGCGTACCATGATGTCTCTTGTCGAATTACCACTATCGTTCATGGGTTAGGCATTAGAGACAACCACATTCACTTTAAATAGGGCACCACATAATTTCGTTGAGACGACACCGTATGAACTATGGTTTGGAGAAACCTAAGTTGCCGTTTCTTGAAAGTTTGGGGCTGTGACGCTTATGTGGAAAGGTTTCAGGTTGATAAGCTCGAACCCAAAGCAGATAAAATGCATCTTCATAGGACACCCAAAAACAGTTGGGTATACCTCCTAATTCAGATCCGAAAGCAATAGGGATTGTTTCTTGAATCGGGTCCTTTTTCGAGGAAAGGTTTCTCTCGAAAAGTTGAGTGGGAGGATGGTGGAGACTTGATGAGGTTATTGAACCGTCACTTCAACAAGTGTGTAGCAGGGCACAGGAAGTTGTTCCTGTGGCACGTACACCAACTGAAGTGGAAGCTTATGATAGTGATCATGAAACTTCGGATCGAGTCACTACCAAACCTCGTGGGATGACAAGGATGCGTACTACTTCAGAGTTGTACGTAATCCTGCCTTGAAGGTCATGTTGCTAGACAACAATAAACCTACGAGCTATGGAGAAGCGATGGTGGGCCCAAATTCCGACAAATGGTTAGAAGCCATAAAATCTGAGATAGGATCCATGTATGAAAACAAAGTGTAGACTTTGGCAGAACAACTCGATGGTCGTAAGGCTGTTGAGTGCAGATGGATTTTGAAAGGAAGATAGACAATGATGGTAAGTGTCACCATTGAGAAAGCTCGACTTGTCGTTAAGATGTTTTTCGACAAGTTCAAGGAGTTGACTATGATGAGACTTTCTCACTTGTAGCGATGCTAAGAGTCTGTTGGAATTATATTAGCAATTACTGCATTATTTATGAAATCTTGCAGATAGGATGTCAAAACATTGTTTCCTCGATGATTTTTGAGGAAAGGTTGTATGTGATACAACCGGAAGGTTTTGTCCATCCTGAAATATGCTAATAAGTATGCAAAGCTCCAGCAATCCTTCTGAGGACTGGAGTGAGCATCTCGGAGTTGGAATGTATGCTTTGATGATGATCAAAGATTTTGGGTGTATACAAAGTTTATGAGAAACTTGTATTTCCAAAGAAGTGAGTGGGAGCACTATAGAATTTCTGATGAGTATATGTTGATCAGAAATGATGTAGAATTTCTAGAAAGCATATAGGGTTATTTGGAAAGTGTTTTCAATGGAAAACCTGGATTAAGCTACTTGAACATTGAGCATCAAGATCTATAAGGATAGATCAAAACGCTTAATAGTACTTTCAAATGAGCACATGCCTTGACGTGATCTTGAAGGTGTTTAAGATGGATCAGTCAAAGAAGGAGTTCTTGCCTGAGTTGTAAGGTATGAAGTTAAGACTTAAAGCTCGACCATGGCAGAATAGAGAGAAAGGAACAAAGGTCGTCCCCTATGCTTAAGACATAGGCTCTACAGTATGCTATGCTGTGTACCGCACCTGAAGTGTGCTTTACCATGAGTCAGTCAAGGGGTACAAGAGTGATCCAAGAATGAATCACAGGACAACGGTCAAAGTTATCCTTAGTAACTAGTGGACTAAGGAATTTTCTCAATTATGGAGGTGGTAAAAGAGTTCGTCGTAAAGGGTTACGTCGATGCAAGCTTAACACCTATCCGGATAGCTCTGAGTAGAGATACCGGATACGTATAATGGAGCAACAATTTAGAATAGCTCCAAGTAGAACAGTTATTTGGAATAGCTCCAAATAGAACGTGGTAGCTGCATCTAGGAGATGACATAGAGATTTGTAAAGCACACACGGATCTGAAAGGTTCAGACCCGTTGACTATAACCTCTCTCACAAGCATAACATGATCAAACCCAGAACTCATCGAGTGTTAATCACATGGTAAATGTGAACTAGATTATTGACTCTAGTAAACTCTTTGGGTGTTAGTCACATGGGGATGTGACCTTGAGTGTTAATCACATATCGATGTGAACTAGATTATTGACTCTAGTGCAAGTGGGAGACTGTTGGAAATATGCCCTAGAGGCAATAATAAATTGATTATTATTATATTTCCTTGTTCATGATAATCGTTTATTATCCATGCTAGAATTGTATTGATAGGAAACTCAGATACATGTGTGGATACATAGACAACACCATGTCCCTAGTAAGCCTCTAGTTGACTAGCTCATTAATCAATAGATGGTTACGGTTTCCTGACCATGGACATTGGATGTCGTTGATAACGGGATCACATCATTAGGAGAATGATGTGATGGACAAGACCCAATCCTAAGCCTAGCACAAGATCATGTAGTTCGTATGCTAAAGCTTTTCTAATGTCAAGTATCATTTCCTTAGACCATGAGATTGTGCAACTCCCGGATACCGTAGGAGTGCTTTGGGTGTGCCAAACGTCACAACGTAACTGGGTGGCTATAAAGGTACACTACGGGTATCTCTGAAAGTGTCTGTTGGGTTGGCACGAATCGAGATTGGGATTTTGTCACTCCGTGTAAACGGAGAGGTATCTCTGGGCCCACTCGGTAGGACATCATCATAATGTGCACAATGTGACCAAGGGGTTGATCACGGGATGATGTGTTACGGAACGAGTAAAGAGACTTGCCGGGAACGAGATTGAACAAGGTATCGGTATACCAACGATCGAATCTCGGGCAAGTACCATACCGCTAGACAAAGGGAATTGTATACGAGATTGATTGAGTCCTTGACATCGTGGTTCATCCGATGAGATCATCGTGGAACATGTGGGAGCCAACATGGGTATCCAGATCCCGCTGTTGGTTATTGACCGGAGAACATCTCGGTCATGACTACATGTCTCCCGAACCCGTAGGGTCTACACACTTAAGGTTCGATGACGCTAGGGTTATAAAGGAAGCTTGTATGTGGTTACCGAATGTTGTTCGGAGTCCCGGATGAGATCCCGGACGTCACGAGGAGTTCCGGAATGGTCCGGAGGTAAAGATTTATATATAGGAAGTCCCGTTTCGGCCATCGGGACAAGTTTTGGGGTCATCGGTATTGTACCGGGACCACCGGAAGGGTCCCGGGGGCCCACCGGGTGGGGCCACCTGCCCCGGGGGGCCACATGGGCTGTAGGGGGTGCGCCTTGGCCTACATGGGCCTAGGGCACCAGCCCCTAGAGGCCAATGCGCCAAGATATAGGAAAAAGGGGAGAGTCCTAAAGGGGGAAGGCACCTCCGAGGTGCCTTGGGGAGGATGGACTCCTCCCCCCCTCTTAGCCGCACCCTTTCCTTGGAGGAAGGGGCAAGGCTGCGCCTCCCCCCTCTCCCCTGCCCCTATATATAGTGGAGGGGAGGGAGGGCATCCATACCTGAGCCCTTGGCGCCTCCTTCCCTCCCGTGACACCTCCTCCTCTCCCGTAGGTGCTTGGCGAAGCCCTGCAGGATTGCCACGCTCCTCCATCACCACCACGCCGTTGTGCTGCTGCTGGATGGAGTCTTCCTCAACCTCTCCCTCTCTCCTTGCTGGATCAAGGCGTGGGAGACATTGTCGAGCTGTACGTGTGTTGAACGCGGAGGTGCCGTCCGTTCGGCACTAGGATCATCGGTGATCTGAATCACGACGAGTACGACTCCATCAACCCTGTTCACTTGAACGCTTCCGCTTAGCGATCTACAAGGGTATGTAGATGCACTCTCCTTCTACTCGTTGCTGGTTTCTCCATAGATAGATCTTGGTGACGCGTAGGAAAATTTTGAATTTCTGCTACGTTCCCCATCAGTTGCGGCAATGATACTGCCGCAGCGCCCGCTGGTATCTTGCTACTCGTAGTGCGGCTTCCCGGCGGTGCTCCTCCCCCAGCACGAGGTCCATCCCCCGCATGGCGTCCTGTTGCGCTTCATCAAACACTAGGACCCGTGCGGAGCGACGCCTGACCTCGTGAGGGAGGACTGCCTCTGCTCCATAGACGAGGAAGAGCGGGGTCTCGCCAGTCGACTTGGTGGCGGTAGTGCAGATGGACCACAGCATGTACTGGAGCTCGTCGTACCAGCCCCTGCCGCAGGCCTCCAGCTTCTTTTTGAAGGTCCTGGTTTTGAGTCCCTTCAGGACCTCTGCGTTGGCGCGTTCGACCTGGCCGTTACTCCGGGGGTGTGCCACTGAAGTGTAGTATATCTGTGTTCCAAGGTTAGCACAATATGTTTTGAAGAGATTACTGGTGAAGTGCGAACCATTGTCGGTGATGATGCTATTGGGGACCCCGAACTGGCTCACGAGGCCCTTGATGAACTTGACTGCAGAACCAGCTGGGATGGTGCGGACGGCTTCCACCTCCGCCCACTTGGTGAACTTGTCAATGGCGACGTAGAGGTAGCGGTAGCCCCCAGGCGCTCGAGGAAACGGGCCCAAGATATCCAGCCCCCAGACCGCGAACGACCATGAGAGTGGGATGGTCTGCAGGCCATGAGCTGGCTGATGGATCTGCTTGGCGTGGAACTGGCAGGCCTCGCAGGACCTCACCAGCTCGGTCGCGTCGTTGAGTGATGTAGGCCAGTAGAACCCGCTGCGAAATGCTTTGTCGATGAGGGTTCGTGATGATGAGTGATGTCCGCAATCTCCATCGTGTATGTCAGCCAGCAACTCCTTCCCTTGTTCCCTGGAGATGCAATGCAGGGAAACATCATTTGGCCGCTTCTGGTAGAGCTCTCCGTCTTGGATGCAATAGGCCATGGCCTGTCGGGCCACGTGTTCCGCGTCCTCCTCTTTCTCTGGCAATGTCCTTTGTATCAGGTAGTCCTTGAATTCCATGGTCCAGCATCCCTCCTAAGGCTCCAGTGCCAGGAGTAAACGTGCTCCCGAGGTTGGGCCACAGGCCGGGGCTCCTGTGGTAGGTGGCTGAGGAAGTTCCTCCCGAGGTTGCGACGTGCTCGACAGTGACAGCGCTGCTAATGGCTTGAAGAGATGTTCCTCGAAAACGCCAGGCTCCTGAGGCAGCCGCCTGGACACCCTCCTGGCGATGTCATCAGCCTCTTGATTGGTGCCACGGGGCACATGCTGCAACTCCAACCCCCAGAACTGCTTTCCCATCCTGCGGACCTCCGCAAGATACGCCTCCATGTGCTCGTCCTTTGGCTCGTACACCTTGTTGGAGAAGTTGACGAGGAGCTGTGAATCACCCTTGATGATGAGGCGCTTCACCCCCAATGCTGCTGCGGCTTTCAAGCCTGCTGTGAGGCCCTCGTATTCTGCTATGTTGTTGGAGACCTTCTCGCCATGCTGGAAACAGAGCTGCACGGCGTAATAGAGCTTGTCCTGAGTGGGGAATATAAGCACTGCGCCCGCCCCCGCACCATGCCATGAGAATGCTCCATCGAAGTACATGACCCAGCTATCTGGTGCCTCGCTTCCTGGGGAAAGTGACTGATCCTCGCCTGCCTCGAGCCCTGGCGCCTCTGTCCATTCTGCCACAAAATCTGCAAGTGCGGCTCCTTTGACGACCCCGGTTGTGCTGAATTCCAACTGAAATGCTTGCAACTCGATGTTCCATTCAATGACCCTTCCAGCGGAGTTGGGACCCCTGAGTACCCTTTCCAATGGGTATGCCGAGACAACCTTAATGGGGTGACCTTGAAAGTAGTACTGCAACTTTCGCGAGGCCACCAATAGCGTGAGCAAGAGCTTCTGAGGCATGGGGTATCGTGCCCTTGCATCCCGCAGCACCGTGCTGATGAAATACACCGGATGCTCGACGAGGTCCATGCCCTCCGGAGGGTTAGGCGCCCCCTGAGACGACGGAGCCCCCAACACCTGGCTGCCTGGTGCGTCCTCTTCAGCCCTGGAGGCGTCTCCCTGTTGAGGCTGGTCTCCATCTGCCGAGGCCATGGTCTTCGCGAGGCCTTCCTGGTCTTGTGCTGCCGCGGCTGGGGCCGTGGCCGATCGTGACGTAGCCTTGACCCGGCACTCTTCACGAACTGCCACTAGAGCTGCACTGGCGGAGTAGGGTGTGGCTGCAAGGTAGAGCACCAGGGGCTCGAGAGGACGCGGTGCCACCATCATAGGAGGGTTGGTCAGATACTTCTCGAGGTCTTGAAATGCTTGGTCGGCCTCCTGTGTCCATTCAAACGGGCCCTTCTTCTTCATCAACTTGAAGAAAGGCAAGGCACGCTCCCCCAACTTGGAGATGAAGCGTCCTAGCGCTGTCACATGACACGTCTCCAACGTATCTATAATTTTTGATTGTTCCATGCTATTATATTACCCGTTTTGGATGTTTATGGGCTTTACTCTATACTTTTATATCATTTTTGGGACTAACCTACTAACTGGAGGCCCAGCCCGAATTGCTGTTTTTTCCTATTTTAGTGTTTCGAAGAAAAGGAATATTAAATGGAGTCCAAACGGAATGAAACCTTCGGGAGCGACTTTTTGGAACAAACGTGATCCAGAGGACTTGGAGTGGAAGTCAAGAAACAAGTGAGGCGACCACAAAAACCTAATTCCACCACCGTAACCTTCTGTATCCGCGAGATCCCATCTTGGAGCCTTCGCCGGCGCTCCGCCGGAGGGGGAATCGACCATGGAGGGCCTCTACATCATCTCCAAGGCCCTTCCGATGAGTTGTGAGTAGTTTACCACAGACCTTCGGGTCCATAGTTATTAGCTAGATGGCTTCTTCTCTCTCTTTGAATCTCAATACAAAGTTCTCCTCGATCTTCTTGGAGATCTATTCGATGTAACTCTTTTTGCAGTGTGTTTGTCGAGATCCGATGAATTGTGGGTTTATGATCAAGTTTATCTATGAGAAAATCTTCTCTGAATTCTTTTATGTATGATTAAGTTATCTTTGCAAGTCTTTTTGAATTATCAGTTTGGTTTGGCCTACTAGATTGATCTTTCTTGCAATGGGAGAAGTGCTTAGCTTTGGGTTCAATCTTGCGGTGTCCTTTCCCAGTGACAGCAGGGGCAGCAAGGCACATATCGTATTGTTTCCATCGAGGATAAAAAGATGGGGTTTATATCATATTGCATGAGTTTATCCCTCTACATCATGTCATCTTTCTTAATGCGTTACTCTGTTCTTTATGAACTTAATACTCTAGATGCATGTTGGATAGCGATCGATGTGTGGAGTAATAGTAGTAGATGCAGGCAGGAGTCGGTCTACTTGTCACGGACGTGATGCCTATATACACGATCATGCCTAGATAATCTCATAATTATTCTCTTTTCTATCAATTGCTCGACAGTAATTTTTTCACCCACCATAATACTTATGCTATCTTGAGAGAAGCCACAAGTGAAACCTATGGCCCCCGGGTATATCTTTTATTATATAAGCTTTCAATCTACTTTTATTTGCATGTTTACTTTTCCAATCTATATCATAAAATACCAAAAATATATTTATCTTATCATATTATCTCTATCCGATCTCACTATTGTAAGTGGTCATGAAGGGATGGATAACCCCTTTATTGCGTTGGTTGCGAGTTCTTGTTTGTTTGTGTAGGTGCGTGGGACTTCTGAGGAGCCTCCTACTGGATTGATACCTTGGTTCTCAAAAACTGAGGGAAATACTTACGCTACTTTGCTGCATCACCCTTTCCTCTTCAAGGAAAACCAACACAAGCTCAAGACGTAGCAAGAAGGATTTCTGGTGCCGTTGCCGGGGAGGTCTTCGTTCAAGTCAAGACATACCAAGTACCCATCACAAACTCATCTCCCTCGCATTACATTATTTGCCATTTGCCTCTCGTTTTCCTCTCCCCCACTTCACCATTGCTGTTTTATTCGCCCTCTCTTTCCCAATCTCCTCTCTCGTTCGCTTGCCTTTTGTGTGCTCATCGCTATGGCTAGTCCTCCTATTATCGTTAATACTCCCGATCATGAAGTTCTCAATTTTAAACAAAGGGAGGGAGAAAATTTAAAAGATGCTTGGCAAAGAATTTGCAATGCTCAAAATAGATCTACTAGGAAGCAATCCACTTCCGTTCTTCTTTGCAATTTTTATGTGGGCATTACTCCTTGGGATAGATATATCCTTGATACCATTATCGGAGGGAATTTCTTGGGTAGCCATACTTTTGATGCTTATAATGCTATGTTAGATTTGTTTGGTCCACCCCCTCTTTTGGTTAATGGAATTGTTTTAACTTTGGAACATGTGATGCAAAGGCTTGAAATTATTGAAAATAAAGTTGCCACTGTTGAGTTAATTGAAAATTTGGATAAAAAGATCCACAATCAAATCACCCAATATGGATCTAGGGTTGGAGTTACCTTGAATTTTTTTAAAGAAAAAGAACCTATAGTTAATGAAAGAATAGATTTAGATTCTACAAGAATTGGTAAACTGGAGGACATTATCACCAACTTAGGGTCTGCCTTTTCATCTGTGAAAAATACCTCAACTCCTCCTACCAAATTTGCCAAGTTCATGTATGTTCCTAAAAATAAGGGTGAATCTTCTAGTAAAGGAAGTGCCGATCTCAAATCAATTAGTGTTCACCCCAATTTTCTTGCTATCATTAAGGAACCTTTTGCTACAAACGAGTTTCTTGATTTCTTGCCTAGGAACTTAATCATTACTAAAAACAAAGAAACTCCTAGGGATTATAAGTGCTCTATTGAAGAACTGAGTGCCAAAGATGGCACTACTTAGATCTATCCTCGCTTTTATGCCTAGCTAGGGGCATTAAACGATAGCGCTAGTTCAGAGGCAACCCAATTTTATCTTTGTTCTTTGTTTTTGCTTCTGTTTAGTAATAAATTTTTCATCTAACTTTCTGTTTAGATGTGTTTTCATGTTTTAGTTAGTGTTTGTGCCAAGTAGAACCTATAGGGTAACCTATGGTAATAGTTAATTTGATTCTGCTGAAAAACAGAAACTTTGAGCGCACGAAAATAATTTTAGTAATTCACAGAAACGTGATTTTGGTTGATTCTTTTTGCTGTAGACCAATAGACAAATTTCCCAGGACTTCCTATTTTGGTAGGATTTTTAAAGTTCCATAAGTATTCGAGAGTTACAGATTGCTACAGACTATTCTGTTTTTGACAGATTCTGCTTATCATGTGTTGTTTGCTTATTTTGATGCATCTATGGCTAGTATTGAGTGGTATGAACCATGGAGAAGTTGGAATACATTAGGTTTAACACCAATATAAATAAAAAAATGAGTTCATTATAGTACCTTATGTGGTGGTTTTTCTTTCTTGCACTAACGGAGCTTATGAGATTTCCTGTTGAGTTTTGTGTTGTGAAGTTTTTTCAAGTTTTGGGTAAAGATTTGATGGATTATGGAATAAGGAGTGGCAAGAGACTAAACTTGGGGATGCCCATGGCACCCCAATATATTCAAGGATAACCAAAAGCCTAAGCTTGGGGATGCCCCGGAAGGCATCCCCTCTTTCGTCTTCGTCTATCGGTAACTTTACTTGGACCTATATTTTTATTCGCCACATGATATATGTTTTGCTTGGAGCGTCTTGTATGATATTAGTCTTTGCTTTTTAGATTAACACAATCATCCTTGATGTACACACCTATTGGGAGAAGCCCACTTGATTAGAATTTATTAGAACACTCTATGTGCTTCACTTATATCTTTTGAGCTAGATAGTTTTTGCTCTAGTACTTCACTTAAATCTTTTAGAGCACGGCGGTGGCTTAATTTTGAAGAAATTGTTGATCTCTCATGCTTCACTTATACTTTTTTGTGAGTCTTTTAGAACAGCATGGTATTTGCTATGGTTATAAATTTGGTCCTAGAATGATGAGCATCTAAGTTGGGTATAATAAAAACTATCATAGAAAGTGCATTAAACACTAGGATCAATTTGATGCTTGATAATTGTTTTGAGATATAAAGGTGGTAATGTTAGAGTCATGCTGGTTGGGTAATTATGAAATTGATAAATACTTGTGTTGAAGTTGGCAAGTCCCGTAGCATGCACGTATGGTAAAAGTCGTGTGACAAATTTGTTGCATGGGGTGCTCTTTTAATTGTCTTCCTTATGAGTGGAGGTCGGGATCGCGCGATGGTTAACTCCTACCAACCCTTCCCTAGGAGCATGCATAGTAGTACTTTGCTTCGAGGGCAAGTAGACTTTTGCAATAAGTATATGAGTTCTTTATACTAATGTGAGTCCATGGATATACGCACACTCATCCTTCCACTTTGCTAGCCTCTATTATGCCGTGCACTTTCGCCGGTATCATGCACCTATTATTTACCTTCCTCAAAACAGCCACCATACCTACCTATTATGGCATTTCTATAGCCATTCCGAGATATATTGCCATGCAACTTTCCACCGTTCCGTTTATTATGACACGCTCCATCATTGTCATATTGCTCTTTGCATGATCATGCAGTTGAAATTGTATTTGTGGCAAGGCCACCTTCATAATTTTTCATACATGTCACTCTTGATTCATTGCATATCCCAGTACGCCACCGGAGGCATTCATATAGAGTCATATTTTGTTCTAAGTATTGAGTTGTAATTCTTGAGTTGTAAATTAATAAAAGTGTGATGATCTTCATTATTAGAGCATCGTCCCAAGTGAGGAAAGGATGATGAAGACTATGATTCCCCCAAAAGTTGGGATGAGACTTCGGACTTTACAAAAAAGAGAGGCCAAAGAGCCCACCAAAAAAGGAAAGGCCAAATAAATAAATAAATAAATGAGAGAGAAGAGAGAAGGGACAATGCTACTATCTCTTTTCCACACTTGTGCTTCAAAATAGCACCATGATCTTCATGATAGAGAGTCTCCTATGTTGTCACTTTCATATACTAGTGGGAATTTTTCATTATAGAACTTGGCTTGCATATTCCAATGATGGGCTTCCTCAAAATGCCCTAGGTCTTCATGAGCAAGCAAGTTGGATGCACACCCACTTAGTTTCTTTTGTTGAGCTTTCATACATTTATAGCTCTAGTGCATCCGTTGCATGGCAATCCCTACTCACTCACATTGACATCTATTAATGGGAATCTCCATAGCCCATTGATACGCCTAGTTGATGTGAGACTATCTTCTCCCTTTTGTTTTCTTCACAATCACCATATACCACATATAGTGCTATGTCCATGGCTTGCGCTCATGTATTGCATAAGAGTTGAAAAAGCTGAAGTGCGTTAAAAAGTATGAACCAATTGCTTGGCTGAAACCGGGGTTGTGCATGATGGGAGTATTTTGTGTAATGAAAATGAAGCATGGCCTAACTATATGATTTTGTAGGGACAAGCTTTCTTTGCGCTATTTTGATACGACATGATTATTTGTTAGTATGCTTCAAGTATTACTATTTTTATGTTTTATAAGCTTTTATTTTGAATCATTTGGATCTGAACAATCATGCCACAATAAAGAACATTAGCATTCCACATCAAAAATTCTGTTTTTATCATTTACCTACTCGAGGACGAGCAGGAATTAAGCTTGGGGATGCTTGATACGTCTCCAACGTATCTATAATTTTTTATTGTTCCATGCTATTATATTACCCATTTTCGATGTTTATGGGCTTTACTCTACACTTTTATATCATTTTTGGGACTAACCTACTAACCGGAGGCCCAACCCGAACTGCTGTTTTTTTGCCTATTTCAGTGTTTCGAAGAAAAGGAATATCAAACGGAGTCCAAACGGAATGAAACCTTCGGGAGCGATCTTTTTGGAACAAACGTGATCCAGAGGACTTGGAGTGGAAGTCAAGAAACAAGCAAGGCGACCACGAAAACCTAATTCCACCGCTGTAACCTTCTGTATCCGCGAGATCCCATCTTGGAGCCTTCGCCGGTGCTCCGCCGGAGGGGGAATCGACCATGGAGGGCCTCTACATCATCTCCAAGGCCCTTCCGATGAGTTGTGAGTAGTTTACCACAGACCTTCGGGTCCATTGTTATTAGCTAGATGGCTTCTTCTCTCTCTTTGAATCTCAATACAAAGTTCTCCTCGATCTTCTTGGAGATCTTTTTGATGTAACTCTTTTTGCGGTGTGTTTGTCGAGATCCGATAAATTGTGGGTTTATCATCAAGTTTATCTATGAGAAATATTTGAATCTCCTCTGAATTCTTGTATGTATGATTAAGTTATCTTTGCAAGTCTCTTTGAATTATCACTTTGGTTTGGCCTACTAGATTGATCTTTCTTGCAATGGGAGAAGTGCTTAGCTTTGGGTTCAATCTTGCGGTGTCCTTTCCCAGTAACAGCAGGGGCAGCAAGGCACATATTGTATTGTTTCCATCGAGGATAAAAAGATGGGGTTTATATCATATTGCATGAGTTTATCCCTCTACATCATGTCATCTTTCTTAATGCGTTACTCTGTTCTTTATGAACTTAATACTCTAGATGCATGCTAGATAGCGGTCGATGTGTGGAGTAATAGTAGTAGATGCAGGCAGGAGTTGGTCTACTTGTCACGGACGTGATGCCTATATACATGATCATGCCTAGATAATCTCATAATTATTCGCTTTTCTATCAATTGCTCAACAGTAATTTGTTCACCCACCGTAATACTTATGCTATCTTGAGAGAAGCCACTAGTGAAACCTATGGCCCCTGGGTCTATCTTTTATTATATAAGCTTTCAATCTACTTTTATTTGCATCTTTAATTTTCCAATCTATATCATAAAATACCAAAAATATATTTATCTTATCATATTATCTCTATCAGATCTCACTTTCGCAAGTGGCCGTGAAGGGATTGACAACCCCTTTATTGTGTTGGTTGCGAGTTCTTGTTTGTTTGTGTAGGTGCGTCGGACTTCTGAGGAGCCTCTACTAGATTGATACCTTGGTTCTCAAAAACTGAGGGAAATATTTATGCTACTTTGCTGCATCACCCTTTCCTCTTCAAGGAAAACCAACGCAAGCTCAAGACGTAGCATCAAGCGTCCGGTGAGCTTTTGCATTTCTCTGAGGGTTTGCGGTGGACTCATGTCTTCGATTGCCTTGACCTTCTCCGGGTTGGCCTCGATACCTCTGTGGGACACGAGGAAGCCCAGAAGCTTGCGAGAAGGAACGCCAAACATGCACTTCTCTGGGTTGAGTCGCAGGTCCACTTCGCGGAGGCTCACAAAGGTCTTTTCCAGATCCTGGATCAAGGTTTTCGCCTCCCGAGACTTCACCACAATGTCGTCGACATAAGCCTCTGCGTTCTTCCCGAGCTGCCGGCCTAAGGCAATGTGCATCAGTCGCTGGAAGGTTGCACCCGCGTTGCGCAACCCGAATGGCATGCAAGTGTAGCAGTATACCCCACAAGGGGTCAGAAAGGCCGTCTTCTCCACATCTTCTACCGCCATCTTGATTTGGTGATAGCCCGAAAATGCATCCAGAAAACACAACAGGTCACACTCGGCGGTGGAGTTGATGATTTGGTCGATGCGAGGGAGCAAAAATGGATCTTGAGGGCAGGCCTTGTTGAGATTGGTGGAGTCGACACACATGCGCTCCTTTCCTCCCTTTTTCGGCACAACAACAGGGTTTGCCAGCCATTCGGGGTAGCGAACCTCGCGAATAACACCTGCTGCCTCTAGCTTGCGGGTTTCTTGGATGATGAAGGCCTGCTTCTCGGTGGACTGCCGCCTTGCTTTCTGCTTCACGGGGCGTACATTGGGGCACACATTTAGGTGATGCTCAATCACCTGCCTCGGGACCCCCGCTAGCTGCTTGGGATCCCATGCGAACACATCTTTGTTCGCGCGCAGGAACTGCATTAGCGCTTCCTCTTGGTCAGGGTCGAGGTTGGCACCTATGGTGAAGGTGGCTCCTGAGGACCCATCCTCCTCAACCGGCACCTGCTTGGTCTCCTCCTTGTCCTGGGTGAACAGCTGCTTCTTCTTGGTCAGTGCAGCCTCCTTGGCCTTAGGGATGTCCGCGCCGGCAGGTTGCACTGCCACGCCAGTCTTGAGGGCGACCTTGAGCGCCAGCAGAGCATCCTTGGTATCTCCAGTTACGGTGAGGACGTCGCTGCTCCCAGGGATCTTCATGAGGTTGTAGGCCGGATGGGTCGCCGCCATGAACTGGGCCAAGGCGGGGTATCCGAGGATGGCGTTGTACGGGAGGCTGATGTGGGTGATGTCAAAGTTGACCAGCTCCGTGCGGAAGTTGTCGTGGGTGCCGAAGGTCACAGGGAGGCGGATCTGCCCCAGGGAGCTGGAGGAACCGCCTCCAACGCCCGAGAAGGGCTGCTGGGTTGGAGCCATTCTAGCGGTACATGGAGGAGGCTGAAGTCCTCCACCAAGAGCATGTTGAGGCCGGCGCCACCGTCGATGAGGGTCCTGGTGACGGCCACCTGGCAGATGGTAGGCGTGCAAAGCATCGGGAGTGTACCCGAGCAGGCGGTGTTGACGGGGTGGTCGTCGGAGTTGAAGGTCAGGTCAGCCTTGGGTGCCGCCCAACCCGGGGGGGCTCCTTGCCATGCGAGGGCAGCGCCAATCTGATGGAAGAATGGCTTGGCGTGGCGGTCTGAGGGTGGCGCCTGTGAGCCGCCAAGGAGAGCTGCGACGACCAGGGGCGCCGGTGCAGCATACTGGGTGAGGAAGAGGTTGCGCAGCTCCTCCCAGGAGGCCACAGAAGATGTTGGCAGGTTGAGCAGCCAAACACGCGGGACGCCGGTGAGGGCCATGGGAAACCAGTTGGCCATGACTTTGTCGTCGCCTCCGGCCTTGAGGATGGCCTTCTCGTATGCCAGCAGGAAAGCCAGCAGATCCGCCGTGCCATTGTATCGCGGCGGCATCTCTGGCTTGAACTTGTGCGGCCACTGCACCTGCCGCAAGGCGGGGGCCAAGGCTCGGAGCCCCCTGGCCCCTACGCTGGCATCGGCCGCCGGAGCCGGAGGCGCGTTGTCCACCATGAGGGCGAAGCGCGGTGTTGGTGGAGAGCGAGCCGACGGAAAGGAGAGCTCCAGCGCACCCCTACCTGGTGCGCCAAATGTCGGATATCGGGTTCCAGCAAAACCCTTAAGGTTCGAACTCTAGGGTACGTGCGAATATCTTCTCCCTATCGAAACACGCCCACAACCTCGTCGCAATTCTGAGCTAGCACGATGAACAACACGAGAGACACGAGGTTTATACAGGTTCGGGCCACCATTGTGGTGTAATACCCTACTCCTGTGTGTGGTGTGGTGGATTGCCTCTTGGGCTGATGATGAACAATACAAGGGAAGAACATCCTCACGAGGAGAGGTGTTCTTGTGGTGGTGGGTCTTCTGCTTTGGAAGGATTCGATCCCCTCCTATTGTGGTGGCTATCTCTATTTATAGAGGCCCTGGTCCTCTTCCCAAATATTGAGCGAGAAGGGAGCCAACAACGGCCATTTCATTAGGGGACAGCTAGCACAAGCTATCCTGACTAAAGGTGGTCTTTGACTGCCAAAGGCACTAGCGATGACGCCGACTAGGGCTCCACGGTGACCTCCGTCCTGCCGCTTTGCTGGTCTTGGTCTCATTGTACCGATATGGAAACCTTTGCCTGATGCCTCGGTACTCCGCGCCTGCGCTTGCCCCCTTTGCACCAAGGAGGAAACGAGGACACTGCGCAGGCTGGCGCCCGCCTGGTCTTGATCATCATGGCTTGCGTCATGAGCTCCTTGCGAGGTACCCCTCGCCTTGATCTCTCCGCCTCCTCGCGAGCCTGCCTAGTGAGACCGCCCCTGAGGAGGCCTTGTGTCGTTGGCCACGCGAGGTTTGGCCCCTCGCGAGGGTCTTGAGCTTGGGTTGATGAAGACGGGCCGTACTGAGCCACTGTTGAGCCACGCTGCAGGCCGCAGGTAGGCAAGTCTGGGGACCCCCGCTCCCAGAACACCGACAGGGGCGGCCACCACGAAGACCAGGGAGGTTGCCGCAATGATCGGGGCGGCCGGGATGGACGACGCCGGTGCTCCGAAGCCGTCAACACGTGCAAGATTGACCAGAAGCTGGTCCAACGCCTTCGTGATGACGCTGTCATCCTGGCTTCGGGCAGGCGCGCCCACTGTCGGGCTGACAACTGCAGCACACGCTCGGTGTGCTCAGGTGGAGCAACCAGCCCCATCTGTGAGGACACCCGTGGATGCTCACCTCCGGCCAAGCCTACGACCATCTCCTGTGACATGGTGCAAGTGTCCTCCTCGCCCGATGACGCCTCCTGGTTGAGCTGGATTGCCCCTTGCTTTGGTGCCCAGATGAAGTCGGCCATGGTGTGCCCTGCAGCAATGTATCAGGAGGCCTCCCCTCGCACAACAATGCAATACATCATCGAGCTGCACCGATCGACGCCTCTTGTGCATCATTGCAGCACTGTTCCACCACCTCTGATGTTGACTGCTTCAACCTCCCATGCCTCGCCTGCTGAACTGGAGGCAAAGCCGACAACTTGGATTTTCATTCCGATGTCAAGCCCACCAGTTAGTCCTGCTGTGACTGGTTCCGATGAACCTCTCGTGCAGTTCCCGTTGTTTGTCACATGTGCCCCGCCCCTGCTGCTTGCACCAAGCTCTACACCACCGAGGCTGCCCAAGACAAGGAGGAAGACTCTCACGGGTGTGTCGGGCTTCAACCTCAGCCCACGCAGCCCTCGGCTTCAAGCAAAGAAGAGGGCTTTGCCGGTGGCGCAGATGGCAGAGAGGCTTCTCTGTCAACGCATGGGCATCATCAATGAAGGACAAGAAGTTACTGAAGAAGCCATCAGAAAATTTGTTGCCATGTTCAATGGGCAATTTCCGAATATCACAGTGGCAGCCCTTCGAGCCCTCTTCAACCTTAACCGTGACCTTGCGAAGGCCGTCGAGGATGCACTGGTGGAGCATGGAGGCGAGGCTGGAGTAGAGCTGTAGCCTGCGAAGGGAGAGGTGGCCGGTGAGGCTGCGTGACTGGACTGCTCTGGTCATGGAAGATGTAGCTTAGTTCTCCATGTTAGCTAAGGCCAACTGTTGCTTTCTGTCTGTGTGGGTGTATGCCTGTTTCCTGTTGTCGATGAAGATAGCTGCCCCTTGTTGCCCTGGCAAGGCGAACGTGTGTGAGTTCTGTAGCTGTTGTAGCTTCTACTGTTACCTGGTGATGCCATCTTATTGTCACAACTTCTGCTACCTGAAGATGCTCAATGAAGTGTGTCCTAAATGTCCCAGACAGTTCTTACTTGATGTGTCACTTCTTGCTACTCCAAAGCTGATGTATCCTAGGTTTCAATATGCATGATGAAGACCTGAGTATTCTGAACTGGAATGTTCGTGGCTTAAACTGTCCCGACCACAGCGCAACTATACGAGAGACCATCGCTGCTATGCCTTTCCATCTTGTGTGTCTACAAGAGACCAAACTCGAGCATGTCGACCCCTTCATGGCTTCCTCTCTCGGAGGTCAGAGGCTCATAGGCTTCGCACAGCGACCTACTACTGGTACTCGTGGTGGCATCCTACTTCTATGGGACGAAGACCTCGTTGAGGTTAATGACATTAGCACCAGAACTTTCTTCCTCTATGCTACAATCACCATTATCCATACCGACACTTCCTTCAAGTTCACAATTGTCTATGGGCCAACTCGCAGCAACCTCAAAGACATTTTATTCCAAGAGCTTATCACTGAGAAGCCTACTCCTGGTACTAGATGGCTGCTAGCTGCTGACTTTAACCAGATTTACTGCACGAGAGACAAGAACCGCAATAACAGTAATTGGAACCGCATGAAACACTTCTGTGACACCCTCAATATCTGTGAGCTGAAAGAAATACACCTACAAAATAGGAAATACACTTGGAGCAATGAGCAAAGTGTTCCAACCTTATGCAAACTCGATTCATTTTTCTGCAATGAAGATTGGGACATCGACTTTGGCAGTCATCTACTTCATGCCCTCTCTTCATCCCTCTCTGACCATTGCCCTCTCCTTCTCACAAATGTCCAAGGTCCACCTAAGTCAAAGTGCTTCCGCTTTGAGAATTTCTGGACTAAAATGCCCAGATTCAAGGAGATCGTTCAAGGCGCTTGGAACCAAAGGGTGAACCACTCTGACCCCTATCAGATCCTGTTTCACAAGCTCAAGAAAACCAGCCAAGCTCTAAGGAAATGGAGCAAGACAATTTTTGCACACTCAAAGGTGCAGCTGCACATGGCTCTGGAGGTCATCCTCCGCCTAGATGTGGCACAAGGGTTCAGGCCTCTCAGTGTGGAGGAGCATGATATTCGTAAGAGGCTCAAAAGAAAGATTATTGCCTGGTTGTGATGGAGCGTGCCCGAAAAAGATAGAATTCAAGAATCACCAACCTCAAAGAGGGTGATGCCAACACTCATTTCTTTCACCTTCGGGTCAATCACAAAAGAAGAAAGAACTCCATTCATCATCTGAAACACAACAACAGCTGGGTAGTTGATCATGATCACAAAAAGTCCGTCATCCAAAACCATTTTGCCGAGATCTCCAAGCGTGGACCGCCACGCCACAAAGACATCAACTGGGACAACATTCCGGTGCCCGCAAGTGACCTTTCCGATCTTGGGGCGGCCTTTACTGAGGAGGAGGTTAGGAAGGTGGTTTTTGACCTCCCCCGTGACAAAGCGCCAGTGCCCGATGGCTTCTCTGGAGCTTTCTTCAAAGAGTGTTGGGGGATCATCAAGGTTGACATTATGATTGCTTTGAACCACTTCTCAAGCTTGCACACATCCAATCTTCGTTGGATCAACTCGGCCAACATTGCTCTCATACCAAAGAAAGACGGAGCGGAATGCATCTCGGACTTTCACCCCATTAGACTCATCCACGCCATTGCGAAGATCCTAACAAAGGTGTTTGCTATGCGACTAGCTCCCCATATGCATAACCTTGTCTCCAACGCTCAGAGCGCCTTCATAAAGAAGAGAAGCATTCATGATAATTTCATGTATGTCAGAAACTTGGCCAGGAAACTTCACAGAAATCATACCCCACCCTGTTGTTCAAGCTAGACATCAAGAAGGCTTTCGACTCAGTTAGATGGGATTTCCTTATGGACCTCTTGAGGCACCCGGGGTTCCTGTCCAGATTTCATGATTGGGTTTCGGCACTCCTCTCCAGTGCCACCTCGAGGGTTCTTATCAATGGGGTGTTGGGTGATCCGATGAAGCACGGTTGTGGCCTCCAGCAGGGAGATTCACTATCCCCGCTGCTCTTTGTCCTGGCAATTGACCCCCTGCACCACCTCCTCAACAAGGCCACTGCACAAGGACATCTTCAACCTATTTGCAGAAGTGCACCGACCATCAGGACGTCCTTGTACGCAGACGATGCCGCCATCTTTGTCAAACCCACAGGGGTGACGTCCAATTTCTTGCTTCCTCCTTGGCCGCTTTTGGAGAGGTGACCGGCGTGCATACTAACTGTACCAAAAGTTTGGGGGCTCCTATTCGCTGCGACAACATAAATTTGGATGACATTCTCGAGGCCTTCCCGGCGGTGCGCACGGCGTTCCCGATGCAGTACCTTGGCCTTCCGCTATCGGTCAAGTGCCTCAAGAGCATTCATTTTCAACACCTTGTGGACAAGGTCGCAGGCAAGCTCCCACCATGGCAGGGAAGACACGTCGCCTCTGCTGGGCGTGTGGTGCTTGTAAAGGCGGTCCTCACGGCCATTGCAATTTATCATCTCACGCCTCTCGACATCTCCATGGAGATCTGAGGGAGTCCTGGACTAGGGGGTGTGCGGATAGCCGAACTATCATCATCGGCCGGACTCCAAGACTATGAAGATACAAGATTGAAGACCTCGTCCCGTGTCCGGATGGGACTTTCCTTGGTGTGGAAGGCAAGCTTGGCAATACGGATATGTAGATCTCCTACCATTATAACCGACTCTGTGTAACCCAAGCCCTCTCCGGTGTCTATATAAACCGGAGGGTTTTAGTCCGTAGGACGAACAACCATTACAACAATCATACCATAGGCTAGCTTCTAGGGTTTAGCCTCCTTGATCTCGTGGTAGATCCACTCTTGTACTACCCATATCATCAATATCAATCAAGCAGGAGTAGGGTTTTACCTCCATCGAGAGGGCCCGAACCTGGGTAAAAACATCGTGTCCCTTATCTCCTGTTACCATCCGCCTAGACGCACAGTTCGGGACCCCCTACCCGAGATCCGCCGGTTTTGACACCGACATTGGTGCTTTCATTGAGAGTTCCTCTGTGTCGTCGCTGATAGGCTTGATGGCTCCTTCAATCATCAACAATGACGCAGTCCAGGGTGAGACTTTTCTCCCCGGACAGATCTTCGTATTCGGCGGCTTTGCACTGCGGGCCAATTCGCTTGGCCATCTGGATCAGATCGAAAGCTACGCCCGTGGCCGTCAGGTCAGATTTGGAAGTCTAAACTTCACGGCTGACATCCGCAGAGACTTGATCTTCGATGGATTCGAGCCACAGCCGAGTGCGCCGCACTGTCATGATGGGCATGATTTAGCTCTGCTTCCGGACAGTGCCTTGGGGACCGCACATGAGTCCGCTCCGACCCTTAGTTCGGAGCCGACCGTGCAGATCAAGGACGGGTGGCTAGACACCGCCTCGGGGGCTGCAACCTCTTTGGCGATGGAGCCGATACTGACCTTGTCCCTTATAAAGCTCATGACTCCAAGGTGCCGGACTCCTCGCCGGACTTCGAACCTCCTGCGCCCCTACCAATCGAATCCGATTGGGCGCCGATCATGGAGTTCACCACCGCGGACATCTTTTAGCACTCACCCTTTGGCGACATCCTGAATTCGCTAAAGTATCTCTCATTATCAGGAGGGCCCTGGCCGGACTGCGGTCGGGATGGTTGGGATGCGGACGATGAAGAAATTCAAAGCCCACCCACCACCCACTTTGTAGCCACTATCGACGATCTAACCGACATGCTAGATTACGACTCCAAAGACATCGACGGTATGGACGACGATGCCGGAGACGACCAAGAACCAGTGCCTATGGGGCACTGGAAAACCACCTCGTCATACGACATATACATGGTGGACACTCCAAAGGATGGGAACGGCGAGGATGCAGCGGAGGAAGGCTCCTCCAAAAAACAGCCAAAGCGCCGGCGTCAGCGGCGCCGCTCTAAATCCCGCCATAGCAAGAATGGAGATTCCGGCACCGGAGATAATAACAACCCAGAGAGTGCCGAAGACAACCCCCTCCAGCAAGATTCAGCACAGGAGGATGGAGAAGCCAACCCTCATCCGAGAGCGGCAGGCGAAGAGGTAGAGGATGATAATTACATACCTCCCTCCGGAGACGAGGCAAGCCTCGACGACGATGAATTCGTCGTGCCTGAGGATCTCGTCGAA
Source organism: Triticum aestivum (assembly GCF_018294505.1). Classification (NCBI taxonomy): domain Eukaryota; kingdom Viridiplantae; phylum Streptophyta; class Magnoliopsida; order Poales; family Poaceae; genus Triticum; species Triticum aestivum. The sequence goes on along the minus strand of NC_057804.1, from coordinate 391,307,462 downwards.
CAAGAGCGTTTTAAACGCAGGCTTATGGCCACAGCAAACAGCCTAAAGAAAAAGCAGCGACAGCTTCGAGCTGATCAAGACCTGCTGGCCGACAGATGGACCGAAGTCCTCGCAGCCGAAGATTATGAACTCGAACGCCCCTCCAAAAGCTACCCAAAACGCAAGTTGCTCCCCCGATTAGAGGAGGAGGCAAATAGACCTTCATCACCAGCGCACAATACGGCAGACCGACCACCTCGTGGCCGCGACAGAGAGGCCTCTAGGCCCTCCACCAGGACTGCACCCCGGCACCGCTCGAAAAGTACGAAGCCACGGGGGAATGCGCCGGACTTGCGAGACATATTGGAGGACAAGGCAAGATAATCAAGATCGATCTACGGATCACGTGGGCGCCCCACGATACGTGACGATTACCGTCGCGCCGGATACAGCAACTCCGGCCGGGCCGAAAACAGTAGACAAAGCTCGCTTGAGCTACGTCGTGATATTGCCCAATATAGAGGCGCCGCACACCCACTATGCTTCACAGATGAAGTAATGGATCATCAAATCCCTGAAGGGTTTAAACCCGTGAACATTGAATCCTACGACGGCACAACAGACCCCGCGGTTTGGATCGAAGACTATCTCCTTCATATCCACATGGCCCGCGGTGACGATCTTCACGCCATCAAATATCTCCCACCCAAGCTTAAAGGACCAGCTCGGCATTGGCTTAACAGCTTGCCAGCAGAGTCAATTGGGTGTTGGGAGGACCTGGAAGCCGCATTCCTTGACAACTTCCAGGGCACATATGTGCGACCACCAGGCGCCGATGACCTAAGCCACATAATTCAGCAGCCAGACGAATCGGCCAGACAGTTCTAGACACGGTTCTTAACAAAGAAAAATCAAATCGTCGACTGTCCGGATGCAGAGGCTCTCGCAACCTTCAAACATAACATCCGCGACGAGTGGCTGGCCCGGCACCTAGGACAGGAAAAGCCGAAATCCATGGCAGCCCTCACATCACTCATGACCCGCTTCTGCGCGGGAGAGAACAGCTGGCTAGCCAGCAGTAACAACCTCAGCAAAAATTCTGGCAGTCCGAATACCAAGGACCGCAATGGCAGGTCTCGTCGAAACAAAAACAAACGCCGGGTTAACGGCAACAACACTGAGGATACGGCAGTCAACGCCGGATTCAGAGGCTCTAAACCCGGGCAGCGGAAAAAGCCATTCAAAAGAACTACTCTGGGCCCGTCCAATTTGGACCGAATACTCGACCGCTCTTGCCAGATACATGGCACCCCCGAAAAGCCAGCTAATCACACCAACAGGGATTGTTGGGTATTTAAGCAGGCAGGCAAGTTAATTGCCGAAAACAATGACAAGGGGCTGCATAGCGATGACGAGGAAGAGACCCGGCCGCCGAACAATAGAGGACACAAGGGTTTCCCCCCACAAGTGCGGACGGTAAACATGATATACGCAACCCACATACCCAAGAGGGAGTGGAAGCGTGCACTTAGGGACGTATATGCGATGGAGCCAGTCGCCCCGAAGTTCAATGCATGGTCCTCTTGCCCGATCACTTTCGATCGAAGGGACCACCCCACCAGTATTCGCCATGGCGGATTTGCCGCATTGGTTTTAGACCCAATCGTCGATGGATTTCACCTCACCAGAGTCCTGATGGACGGCGGCAGCAGCCTGAACCTGCTTTATCAGGATACAGTGGGCATAGACCCCTCAAGGATTAAACCTACAAAGACGACCTTCAAAGGCGTCATACCAGGTGTAGAGGCCAATTGTACAGGCTCAGTCACACTGGAAGTGGTCTTCGGATCCCCGGATAACTTCCGAAGCGAGGAGTTAATCTTCGACATAGTCCCGTTCCGCAGCGGCTATCATGCTCCACTCGGACGAACCGCGTTTGCAAAGTTCAACGCGGTGCCGCACTACGCATACCTCAAGCTCAAGATGCCAGGCCCTCGAGGAGTCATCACGGTCAACGGAAACACTAAACGCTCCCTCCGAACGGAGGAACACACAGCGGCTCTCGCGGTAGAAGTATAGAGCAGCCTCTTAAGGCAATTTTCGAGTCCGGCCGTTAAGTGACCGGACACGGACAAACGCGTCCGTAGTAACCTACAGCAAGACCACCTGGCACGTTCCGAGCACGCGTAGCAATGCGGCCCCAACCCCAGCCCTTGCATAATTGCAAAACTAGTCCTTCGCGTACATCATTACGCTCTGGCGATACCATGGGCATAGGGGGAGGGGCACGACCATGACAGGCCCAGAGTGCGGCTCAACCACACCAGGGGCTCCCAAGTGTGGCGCTCTTTTTCTTTTTTTCTTTTTTCTTACCCACAGGACTCCATTCACCAGAGGCCCTGTCCGGCAGTAGACCTGCCGAACACACGATGCAACAGCCAGGGGAAAAGAAAGGCTACGACGAGTACTCAGGTGGTCTCCATTATGAGCATTACATCCGTTTTCATACACCATTCCGCAGCCTACCCCTGGAGGGGGACATGTTTAATAGCCTTCTCATTGCTTACCGCACTATTTGTATCGTTCTGCATTCATCGCAGAATTCCTTGAATAAATAATGCATTGCTTTTCGCTTATAATTGCATTTCTTTCTTACATATATGTTCATTTATGACATCTTGCATCCGTACACTTTGGTACGGCCGAATACACCAAGGGCTTAAGTTCCCCGCATTATGGTGTGACAAGTCTGAACACTTTCACAAGTGCGGCACCCCGAACTTATAGCATTATATGCATCGGCTCCGAATCATGTCTTGGGTCAATAGTTGGGTTTGCCCGGCTCCCATGTTTTGGTACCTTACATTCCATTTTATCGGCTAAGGTAGCACTGGGAGAACCACTGCGATTGCGCCCCGGTTGAGCTGGGCGAGCGCCTCAGTGGAGAAAGCTAAAACTGACCGTCATGATAAGGCGAGAGCTGGTCGCTGTTCGAGAGGTCTTTTCGAGTCCCTAAAGACTTATGCCGCTTAGAGCGAGGAACCGGCTTTGTCCGGCCCAGGCGTGGATAGCGCCCCGAACTCGGTCTTCCGAACACTAGGGGCTTTGCCAAAATTTAAAATTATAGAATTCTATGGCTAAGTGAGAGTGTTCAAGCATTATAAGTCCGGTTGCCTCGTTCGTTGTGTTGAGCGCCTCCCTAGATGGACCCAACAATGGGAACAAGAGTGCTCAAGTTTATCCCGAACACCCCAGCACTCGTGGCATGGGGGCTGAAGCCAACGACTTGCCATCTCTCAGATTTGATAAACGACCGCATAGAAGGTAATATTTTAAATTAAAAAGCGTTGCTTAGCGCATATGAACACAGTTTTCAGCGCACAGGATAACATAATGCGATTCTACTCAAATATTACATCTTTGGAGCACTCATCCGCAATCATGCGGGCACCCTTCAGGACACTCTTATAATAACATTTCGGGCATGCGATACTCCTTGCCCGCCGGCGGCGCGTCCGTCAGAAGCTTCTCAGCGTCCATCCTGCCCCAGTGCACTTTCGCACGGGCAAGGGCCCGACGGGCACCTTCAATGCAGGCGGACTGCTTGACGACTTCCACCCAGGGACACGCATCCACCAGCCGTCGCACCAGGCCGAAGTAGCTCCCAGGCATGGCCTCCTTGGGCCACAGCCGAACTATGAGGCCCTTCATGGCCTGTTCGGCTACCTTGTAGGGAGCTCAACCAGCTGCTTCAGCTGGTCGCTAAGGGGCACCGGATGTCCGGCCTCAGCATACTGAGACCAGAAGACCTTCTCCGTCGAGCTCCCCTCCTCGGCCCAATAGAAAGCGGCAGCATCGGAGATGCTGTGAGGCAGATCTGCGAACGCTCCGGGAGAGCTCCGAATTCGGGTAAGTAACAGGTAATTCACATTCACATGCTTGCTTTGCATGAAAAATGCCTTACCCGTCGCTATTTTCTTCATCGCCTCGATTTCCTGGAGGGCCTTGTGGGCTTCGGCCTTAGCGGCTTTGGCACTCTCAAGAGCTGATGCAAGCTCGGACTCTCGAGCCTTCGAGTCGCGCTCCAAACTCTCATGCTTTTCCACGAGAGCCTGGAGCTCTTGCTGCACCTCCGCCACCCGTGCCTCCTGCTTCTCGCGCTCGGCTCGTTCCGCGGCCGCATTGCGTTCGGCCACGGACACGGCCTCCTTCAGGGTCGCCACCTTGTTCGTGGCCCCTGAAGTACCCACGTTATCCTTGTTATTTCTCTTGCAACCAAAATCCTTTTCTGTAAGGTACAAATTTAATACGGTGTTACTCACCTTCCTTGTCCTCGAGTTGCTTCTTGGCACGGCCGAGCTCGCTCTCGGACCGCTCGAGGTTCTGCTTCAAAGCATCGACCTCCGCAGTCAGTGCGGCAGAGGTCAGCAGCGCAGCCTGCAATCCCATATTGACATATTTCTTAGACCTCCTGCGTATATCTTTTTAGATCCTCAGTCCGGCTTTTCTTTCTGAACACCGAACCGAGCATTAGGGGCTACTGTCTATGTGGTATTATATTACATATTTTAAATTTCTTACCTCAAAGCCTGTTAGAAGGCTGCTGCAGGCTTCGGTCAGCCTGCTCTTGGCGAGCTGAACCTTCTGAATCACCGCACTCATGATAGTGCGGTGTTCTTCCTCGATGGAAGCACCGTTGAGTGCCTCCAACAAGTTATCCGGCGCCTCCGGTTGGACGGAGGCCGCCGGTGTCACAGTCTTGCCCTTCTTATGAAGGGGCCGCCTGCCGGACTCCGGAACCACTGCAGGTTCCGGCGCGGAGTCCGGTGCGAAGTCCGGGAGGTTGCCCTGTGGCACCTCCGGAGCCTCCCCCTCCTAGCGGGTCCCCTCCTGGGACCCCACCTTGGCGTCATCAGCGTCAAGAGGGGTGGAGGCGGTCGGAAGGGAATCCATATCCGACATAGCCAAGGACCCGCTCGACGAAGCGGGAAGATCGTCCTTGGCCGCACTACGGGTTGTATGCGGCATTAGAAGGACACCACGTGGCAAAAAGAGAAATTATGAATCATCCAGGAATCCGGACACTTACGATCTTGCTAGGGGCTTGGCCCTTGAGGGCTACTCCTCGTCGTCGTCGTCGGCGTTGGCGGAGCAGTCCGGGGGAAGGGTCCGTCCTTTCTTGGACCCTTCGGCCGCCCTCGTTGGGGAGGCCTTCCTCTTCTTCTCCCCCCCCCCCCCCCCCGCTGGGGAAGAGGCATCTTTCTCCTCCTCCTCGGGGGAGGAGTCCGCCTCGGAGTCATCGGACAATGAGTCTGATACCACCTGGCGCCGGGAACTCCTTCGGGTTCCCGTGGCTTTCTTCTTGGCCTTCTTCTCCGGCACCACGTAAAGTGCCGGGACCAGCAACCCCGTCAAACGGGTGTCCGCTGGGTCTTCTGGAAGGGGAGCCGGACAGTTAACCTGTCCGGACGTCTTCTGCCAGTCTTGTTAAAGGCGTTGGGAGTTTAGATCCCACATAGAGTCAAACTATGAATGAAATGAGTATCCCATAAAGGATAACATAGCTTACCTCGCCGGCCGGGCACTGCGTGCTGAATCCGCGATCTTCAGTTGCGGATGCGGGGGCTTCTCCTCCCTTGAACAGCACCCTCCAGGCAGCTTCGTACGTCGTGTCGAAGAGCCCGCTCAGGGTCCGGTGCTGTGCCGGATCAAACTCCCACAAATTGAAGGCCCGTTGCTGGCAGGGGAGAATCCGGCGGACGAGCATGACCTAGATCACGTTGACAAGTTTAAGCTTCTTGTTCACCAGGGTCTGGAGACAGGACTGGAGTCCGGTCAGCTCCTCCGAACTACCCCATAGCAAGCCCTTCTCTTTCCAGGAGGTGAGCTGCATGGGGATACCAGATCTGAACTCGGGGGCCGCCACCCATTTAGGGTCGCGCGGCTCGGTGATGTAGAACCACCCCGATTGCCACCCTTTGATGGATTCCACGAAGGCACCCTCAAGCCAAGTGACGTTGGGCATTTTGCCCACCATGGCGCCTCCGCACTCCGCTTGGACGCCCTTCACCACCTTCGGCTTGACATTGAAGGTCTTTAGCCACAAGCCGAAGTGGGGCTGGATGCAGAGGAAGGCCTCGCACACGACGATAAACGTCGAGATGTTGAGGATGAAGTTTGGCGCCAGATCATGGAAGTCCAGGCCGTAGTAGTACATGAGCCCCTGGACAAAGGGGTGAAGTGGGAAGCCCAGTCCACGGAGGAAGTGGGGAAGAAATACGACCCTCTCATGGGGCCTGGGGGTGGGGATGAGTTGCCCCTCATCGGGCAGCCGGTGCGCGATGTCGCTGGACAGGTATCCGGCGCCGCGCAGCTTCTCGATGTGCCCCTCCGTAACGGAGGAGGCCATCCACTTGCCTCCCACTCCGGACATGGCTGGAGAAGGTTGAGGTGAGATGTGCGGACTTGGGCGCTGGAGCTCGAGTGCGCGGAGATGGATAAGCAAAGGAGGAAGAAGGCGTAGGTAAAAAGGTGGATCCTTATCCCCTTATATATGGGCGGACGAAGACTATGCATCCCCACCGGCCTGGTAAAACTCGCTTATCTCCCGAGCGCCACAATCAATGGCGCGGTTGGGTTACCCACATCCGTATTGATGGGAATCCCGGAATAAGAGGAACACGATCTCTGCTTTGACAAGACGTGCCAAGGAAACCGCTTCGCTAAACGCGCTGAGGTGGTATAATAAAAACGATTCAAGTAAAGGCTTGGTAGTGGTGTGACGTCACACCACCAAATACGTCAGCAGATTGAACTTGTGTAAATATTATTCTCTCTACGGTGGTATGTGGAATTTATTTTACAGAGCCGGACACTATCCTGGTGTTCACAATCTTCTATGAATTATTCGAAGGAGGAACCCGCCTTGCAATGCCGAAGACAACATGCACGCCGGACTCGTCGTCATTGAAGCCTGGTTCAGGGGCTACTGAGGGAGTCCTGGACTAGGGGGGTGTCCGGATAGCCGAACTATCATCATCGGCCGGACTCCAAGACTATGAAGATACAAGATTGAAGACCTCGTCCCGTGTCCGGATGGGACTTTCCTTGGCGTGGAAGGAAAGCTTGGCAATACGGATATGTAGATCTCCTACCATTGTAACCGACTCTGTGTAACCCTAGCCCTCTCCGGTGTCTATATAAACCGGAGGGTTTTAGTCCATAGGACGAACAACCATTACAACAATCATACCATAGGCTAGCTTCTAGGGTTTAGCCTCCTTGATCTCGTGGTAGATCCACTCTTGTACTACCCACATCATCAATATCAATCAAGCAGGAGTAGGGTTTTACCTCCATCGAGAGGGCCCGAACCTGGGTAAAAACATCGTGTCCCTTGTCTCCTGTTACCATCCGCCTAGACGCACAGTTTGGGACCCCCTACCCGAGATCCGCCGATTTTGACACCGACAAGATCCTTAACGCAATTGACCGACTTCGGCGTGCTTACCTTTGGGAGGGTACTGACAAAGTCTTGGGAGGGTCATGCAAGATCAATTGGGACCTCGTCTGCAAGCCTAAACAGATCGGTGGCTTGGGTGTGCTTAATTTGAACAAATTCGCCAAGGCCCTCCGACTACGATGGCTTTGGTTCGAGTGGGTGGAAAAAAGCAAGCCTTGGGTTGGCATGGGGTCTCCTTGCAACGAGGACGACCACAAATTTTTTGCGGCTGCTACAATGGTTACAGTGGGGAACGGGCGCACGGCCAGATTCTGGCACTCCCCTTGGCTGAATGGTCTCTGCCCCTATGACTTAGCACCGAACATTTTTGCCATCTCCCGCGAGAAGAATTCCTCCGTCCAGCAAGCCCTCACCAACAACAGCTGGATCTCTCTCATTGACACCTCCAATGGCCTATCGTTTGCACACGTCCAGCAGTTTGCCGACCTCTGGGAGAAGATATCCATGACCTCTCTGAATGATGACATAGAAGATTCCATCACCTGGAAGTTCACCAAGGATGGGGTGTACTCTACTTCCTCTGCTTACAAGGCATAGTTTGAGGGACTCACATCGTCCGATCTCTTTCACTCTGTATGGGGGGTTGGCCCCACCCCTCGGTGCAAGTTCTTTGCTTGGCTAGTCCTTCAAAATAGGATTTGGACATCGGATCATCTCACACGTCGCGGCTGGCCAAACTGTGGCCTGTGCCCACTTTGTAAGCAATGCCAGGAGTCGGCGGCCCATTTCCTCTTTCAATGCCGCTTCACCATCCGCATTTGGAACCATATTCTTGCGTGGCTTGGCATGCATCACATTTCTACGACGATATGGCAGACGAGGACTTCGGTGTAAGACTGGTGGAACGGCAACCTTCAGATTCGCCTTGGCTCCCCTAAGGCTCTAGCCTCCTTGATGATGCTTATCTCATGGGAGATATGGACAGAGCGTAACGCTAGGGTCTTTCAAAATACGGCCGTCCCTTCCATGGTCCTAATCTGTAAGATCAAAGAGGAGGTGTCTCTTTGGGCAGTGGCGGGTGCGAAGCACATGAGTGTTGTAATGCAGCGAGAGTAGACATTTTATTTTGCCGCCTTCCGGCCCTTGTTCGATAACTCCTTTCTTAATCAATGAAATGGCAAATCTTTTGCCTTGTTTAAAAAAAATACCATTTATCAGTTTCCAAATTGTCCAAAATTTTGCAGACATGCTAGTAACTGCCATATCTCTATAATTTTTATTAAAGCTTTTAAGCCACACATTAATAAGTCCTGAACATTATCAGGTATATTATGCAAGTCAAAAGCATATTCCATTATTTTTCAAGGCATTTTAGCAACCGAGCAACAAAAAAAGATGGTCAATACTCTCATCTCTCCCACGGAAAGGGCAACTTTTATCTCCACATCCCCTCCTGAGCAGATTATCTTTGGTAAGGATGCTATTTCAGAGCACCAATCAGAGAAAAGCATTCACTATGGGAGGCATTTTAATTTTCCTCATTAATTTATGTTGATATTTTATCCCATTTTAAATCAGATATCTATAATACGATATGACAGTATATACTCCATTTTTTGTCAAAGTCCACCTAGTGACATCTTTTTGATCTGTTAACACCACCCCGTCACAAACAGATTTGATGTGGTTCCAGAGCTCCAGAGAATCACCGTAAAGTGTTCTTCTAAATTGAACACAATCAAGCCCTCTACCCAACAGATCACTAACCAATCCGTTTTTTCTCAAACACATATTATATAACCCGAGGAAATTTCCTTAAGAGGTTTATTCCTAACCCAACAGTGCTCCCAAAATCTCACATTTTGCCCATTTCCACCACAAACCTGCAAATGTTCTTGATGTTTAATCAGTTTGGACCAAAACTGAGAATCTCCTTGTTTACGATTTATCCTAGCAAGGCATTTGTTAAGTTGCTTTTGTTTTTCCTTTCTTACAAGAAAATAAGTGCTTAAGATGACGAAAATCCATCTCTGCACCCGAGCTCATCTGCACCTGCGCTGACGAAAAAAATCAAAATAAATACTAGAAATATTCAAAAAGTTCTAATTTTTTTGTGCAGTAGACAATTTGATGCGTGAGGTCTACTCCAATTTCCAAATCATTTGGACATATAATCGGGGGTCTGTAAAAAAGTTTACCGTTTATGTACTGTTTTGGCCTGATTTATCTTTTTTGCTGAGAGCTGCTCAGATGTTCAAATGATTTAAAATTTGAAGCAGGCCTTTTGCATCAAATTTTCTACCGCACAATTTTTTTTGGAAATTTTTGAATATTTTTTTATTTTTCTACGATTTTTTTCTAACCGGGTGCAAATGAGTCTAGGCACCGAAAGGCCGCACATCTTCTATATCATTATTATCACTATCCTCCGCATCCCCAATCAAATCAGTAATAGTATGTTCCCTAGTTTCAATCACAGATCTCACCTGCTTAATAGGGGTTGAGTTTTTATTAAATTTATTTTTAACCCACATGTCAACCCTGACCTGCTCAACTCTTTTAATAAGGTTGATATATTATAATCAACCATATTGGTCGTCCTAAGTCCACACCCACATCATGTGCAATAGTACCAATTTTATCATTAGCAGAAGTAAGCACAGTGGGGATGTGTTTCTCACCATAGGCATCATTGCCAGTAGTCCTTTCTTTTGCGAAGTATTCAATCTTCTGATCTTCTCTGTCCCTCAACCTGCCATTTTCTTTTGATGCAAAGAGAAGGCAGTGATACGCCGCCATAACCTGAGTGTCCTCTACAAGGTTCTCGTCCCAGAACACATCCTTGTTTAACAGTGCACCCCAGAATACTTACGAGATGTGGTCGATCTGATCAAGATTAGTCGGGGTGGGGGAGGTTGTCACCATGCCCATCAGACCATGATCATGAGTGCAAGTACCGACTGCTAGCAAACAGACGTGCGTACGCACCAAACAACAGTAACAAAATGCATTGAACAAAAACAAAATCATGCAGCGTTCCAAAATGGCGCAGGGCTGCACACAGTAGTGCATTTATTACTGTTCAGACAGACTGGGGATGCAAATGTGGAACCTAAAGGGTACCCTCCGATCCTTTTTGGTTCAATCAAATGAACTAACTTTTCAGAATTCAAGTTAGTTCATTTAGTTGAACTATAAGTAGGGTCGAAGGATACCCTGGAGGTTCCAAATCTGCATCCCTCAGAAAGACGAAGATGAATGAGAAAGCAAAGATAACAAGGCTAGCTGCCATATTATGGCTTCGAATTAGATGTTTTCTTGCTCGGATTCATGAAGTTGATGCACTCCACGTCCTGTCCCACACTCCCACAAGGCGTCCCTTTGTGCCGCACGTCCACTACGCCTCCTTTTTCCGGGTCGAATCGGCACCGGTAGAAGCTGCACAAACCACAGCCGCAAAATGTCAGGCGAAAAGTGTCACAAATAAGCTCGACTGGAACAGTGCACTTCAGTTCAGAGCAAATAAACTCAAATGAGCAACGGCAAATTCAAGTACAGTCGTATATATTTGACCAACCGTCCATTAATGCCGAGGATGAGAAGGGTGTTTGGCTGACTGCCGAACGCGACCAAGTACTTGGTGCCTTCAGGGACGCGGATCTGAGTCGACGACCATTCTGAACTGAAATAGCCCGGCAAGAATCCTGCAGGATTTGGATGTCAAATCAAGATGAACTTTGTGCTTGGAGACCTGAACTCACACGTGTGAGTTATGAGTCTATGAGTATATTACCTCCAGCGAACGACAACGACGACCTCTTGTTGGCTGTAGCTACTGCTGGAGACGACGGCGCCGGGGCTGCTTGGAGACCGCCGGGACTGTTGCTGTCCTCCGGTGTCAGGCTTGGCAAATCGATATTGACGCTGAACACGTGCACGGTTGCCTTGTCGCTGCTGACCGCCAACCATTTTGAATCCGGAGAGAAGGCGATGCAGTGGATGTCTGCTCCGTCTCTGCCTCTCCTCAGCTAACAGGGACACGGACATGAAAATAACAGTTATTTACCCATTTAGCCCGTACCCTAAACAAGAAGCAATGTGTGTACTGAACACATCTTGTTTTTGCATTTTCTCGAAACATATGCGTGAAGAACTCAATGTGCACAAATGCTAGAACTTAAATTCACAACAGGAAGTCTTCTTCTTTTAAACATGGACAAATCTGCTTGGAACAACTAAGAATGAATTCTACGGATTAAAGTCAACCCGAGCTGGTGTTTCACAATCTCTCTCGCCTGTCTCCACTGGTAATTTCTTGCTAATCTATTCAAGAATATGTGTTTGTTTCGTGGTTTTTCTCTGTTACAACTGATTGAGAAAACATTCTCATTCTCCCATCTACTCCCTCCGTTCGGAATTACTCGTCCAAGAAATAAATGTATCTAGATGTATTTTAGTTGTAGATACATCCATTTTTATGACAAGTAATTCCGAACGGAGGGAGTAGCTTTTTAATTGTCTCTTGTGCTCATCTAGCCATCTACTCCCTCCGTTCCAAAATAGATGACCCAACTTCGTACTAACTTTAGTACAAAGTTGAGTCATCTATTTTGGAACGGAGGGAGTAGGTATTAGTTATGGCACAGTGTGTGCCTAGTTTATTGCATCTATGAGGTCTTCAACCGGAAGAGACCTGCAAAAGTATCATGCTGTTTTCCCTTGCTCTTTTGTATCCTCATTTGGCCGTTCCCTCATTTGTTTTGTATTACCAATGATGGGTTACTCTGGGAGTGAAAGAAACTTTTAGCATTGATAACATGTATACATTGCTTAACCTAACCTGCTAAATATTCCCACGGTCTCTGTTCATTGTGCTTATCCCACATAATTAGCATAGAGTAAGGGATAGGTTTGATATAGCTGGATAAGTTAGCAGTTGACCACTTGGTATGCTACTTGCGTGACCTCACATCATTTTTATTTTTTTGATGAAAATGCAAAAGCAATCCCATATATGCTTAGTCTATGTGCCAGATCAAGGTGAGAGTAAGTGCAACATTATAAGCCTGCTAGCAAGCAAGGCCTGGCCTGACCTGGTCGAAACAATGTTTGTCTTAGCTGATCCAGGTTGGCCGGCCTTACCAGGTGCCCAACTCCAGACAGGTCTGGCAAAGACTGCCGGGTGCCAGGTTGCTGTTACTGTACTGCACTAAACTGTAGATAGTTGCAGAGAACGATTAACAAACCTGCAGTTGGTTGCAGAAAATTGTTATCAAATCTAGTTGGTTGCAGAGAATAATTATCAAATCTAGTAAAATATTGCTGTCACAACTATCAGAAGAATCTTGCCGTAAGTTTATATGTCAAAAACTAGCATAATGTAAGTGCTTTTATGAAGCCACCACAATTTAAATGCACCCTCCAAAATAGGCAATGCTTTTAATTGTTAGCCTAACAAATGCTCTACCTTAGCGAAGTAGGTAACAAACATAATTGGGTCATTCTCACCCTTGTTGCATGATGTTCTGCAGTCGAATTTACATTGTTCCTGTGAGCTACTTCTCTTTGCAATAATGTCTTGGAGAGTTGATTTCGTTTTTGGTGGGATTGCCATAGCAATGGCTAAAAATTTGTACTTGGCTGAAATTTGTATTTTTTCAGGCATCATCCTTGAAGAGGCTGGTAGGGGGACTACAAGGGCGGAAGCCTTCAAAGTCCAATGGCATAGCGAAACTCTTCGGAAATAAATTATATACTCCTTTTCCAAAGGTAAGTTTACACCATTTTAGTCTCCAAAAGTAGTATTATGTTATTCCTAGTGTTGATTGCGCTCTCCTGCTGATCTGAAAACGTACTAACTACAAGCCCTCCTAGTTTGGACGATGCTGTTATCTTTACAGCTGTGTGATATCTCCTTTTATGTTCAGGATGATGAGCAACTGAGAGTTTTCAATAACCAGCGGAGGACAAAAAAATAATCGTTTCAAGGCATAACCTTGTAGAGTTGCACAAGGTACTGGAAGAGCTATTTGAGCTATAATCAGTAGATTTAGTCAATTGCTTTTCATTTCCATTACTTGACCAGTTGACCTACATGTCATCTTGCGTTTGTGCCATGTGTTATACCCTCCTTATAATCATTCTATTTTCTTCTATCCTTGGAAAGATAGGACAGCTTTGTGTATGCACGATTTCTTCTTCTTATTTATTTGTTCTTATTTCAATTTTCCTTTCAACAAAATTTGACAAAACATAATCTGATATCGTAAAAAAAAAGACATAATTTGATAGGCATCGTTGACTACCGGCGATCTTAGATCTACGCGCCGCCACTTACCTCTTGGAGCAACGCACCGTCGGTGGCGCTGAAGATGCGCACGAGGGTGCCCCTGACGCTAGCTGTGGCCACGAGCCGGCCGTCGCAAGACATGGCAATGGACGCAAGGCGGGAAGAGTGTGCACGTATGGCCACCACGGGCGCCGCGACCTCCCCCTCGTCCAACCACCGCTCGACGTGCACCTCACCATCCCTGGCGCCGGGGCACACGAACGCGAAGGACGCGCCTGACGACACGGCGCAGAGGCCAAGGGGATTGCCCCCGGTCACCACTGAGTGCAGCAACCAAAGCTCTTTGTCCTCGGTGTCCTTGGTCCTGCAGCCGAGCACCTCCAGCCGGTCAACGAGCACGACGACGGTCTTCGCGCCGTGGACGCGCACTGCCCGCACGTCATCTTCGCCTCCGGTGTATGTCTTCTCCCCCTCGAAGTACCGCCAGTGGTAGTTCATGTATCCCGGCTTCCAACGCCGGATGAAGAACTTGGTGCTGTTGACGCGGCTCACGGTGGCGCATGCTGATTCCTTGAGGCTAAGCATATCGCCGGCCGCTGCGGCGACGGTCTTTCTGGCATCTTTTTCTTGGTAGAGGCCACGCAGGCTGAAGGTGTCGCATGAAAGCCAATGCACGCTGGAGGTGCCGGCAACGACGAAGCAGGACGCGTCGCTGCTGAAGGAGAGGTGGACAATAGGGGACGGCAGCGGAGGAGCAGGCCTCCTCCTCTCGGCAGGTGGGTCTGTCGACGCCATGGGAACAAGGATATGCGATTGTCTTCTCCAGATTCGATTAGAAGCAGCGGGTATCTCCTGAAATTTGGTACCAAAGGGAGAACTAGAGATAGATTTTGTTTTCGGAGAACTTGAGAAAGATTTTTTTCCCATTAAATGAGGAGTCCTTATAACACCCCGCCCCGCCTCCGCAGCCCCTCAATTCACGCTAATCAAATCTAACCAACTCGCAGAAAAAGGAAATTGAACCTCGCACCGCCCCAGACGAAGCTCAGCAGCACCGTCGCCTCCCTGCATGGCGACCTCGATCCCTGCATCGTATAGTCGCCGCCCTGCACCGCATCAACGCCTCCCTGCCGGGCTCCCTCGCCGCCCTGCACCACACCGTCGAGTGGGCGGCCGCTCCTTCTTCACCTACAATAAAATATTCACAGATCGGCCAGGCTACAACAAGACAATTATGCAGTAATCTGCCTGAGTTTTGAAGCAGCAGGCAGCCCCATCAGATCGGCCAGGTATGCTTTCCACGGCCAATGGAAACCCACCTAACGAGATAAAACCTCACCTTTTTTCTAGTATCTTTCGCCATGAGCTGGGTGCGTGCACACCAGTGACCAGTCATGGTTATCAGTCTCAGTCTCAGTCTCAGTGCACACCAGTCCTTCTGCCTGTGTTTCAGTTTGTGTATGCAATTGCACCTGCATAGCAAAAATGGCTTCAAAAAAAGATTCAATAAGGTTGCACATCACCATATAATATAAAAGATTGTCCATTTTTCATGCCAATCCACATTAATCCAGCAATTATAGACAATGGGGTTCTGTAAATATAAGTTGCATTAGCATGATTTTTCACAGGCTTGGCAGTACAAAATCGTTACTGCATACAAATACTATTTCCATTTAGTACAGAATAGCATGCTGCACCAGCAGCAGAAATAGTACATCACACCTCCATATATTTAATTACATCATTCCAATTGAGAAGACACGCATACTGGGGGAAAATATGAGATGCTGAAGGTATTGAACTGAGAGTTCGGTGTCCTTGGTGTCAACAATTTGTGCCAAAGAATCTCAAACTGTACTGCTCTATTTAATTACATCATTCCAATTGAGAAGACACGCATGCTGGGGGAAAATATGAGATGCTGAAGGTATTGAACTGAGAGTTCGGTGTCCTTGGTGTCAACAATTTGTGCCAAAGAATCTCAAACTGTACTGCTCTATTCCATTGATAACTACTCCCCCTGTCCCATAATATAAGACGTTTTTGCAAGCTAACATAGCTTGCAAAAACATCTTATATTGTGAGATGGAGGGAGTACTCCCTCCGTAAACTAATATAAGGCGTTTAGATCACTAATATAAGGCTTTGTTGACCACCCCACATTGTGAAGTTAGCTTCAGCAACAAGTCGCTTAGATTACCTATATCGATGCTTTAAAAGCAAATCCAGCATAACTAGACGCCTATGGCCCTTTCACCTAGCTGAGGTGAATTTCTACTTAAGAGTGGCAAAGCCATTGTCAGTTGGTTTACATTGGACATATGCACTAAACTAATAAGAGAGAAAAAAATACATTTCTATGCCTAATGTTTGTGAGATGAGTAAGTTCACAACATCAAAACTACTGATGCTAGCACTGTGAAGTGGCATAGATAGTTCCAGCATGTCCTAGACGACTAAGACAAAAATCATTGGAAATAGCCTGTTATAAAGAGCAAGATATCACCAATCTGAAGCACCCAGCATGCATTCCAACATATACATTTGGCCTGTAAGTACTTAGTACCCCAACACAAGATTTCCTTGTGATCGCCTTGGAACTGCAACGAGCCAACATTAACCATCAGAAACCTATCAACATTAATCACCAATGCTGGATGCAACAAGAAATTCCGACAGGCTTGCATAGATACAACTCGAGCTTCTGTATTTCAAGATTTAGTTTCAGCAGTCCATAAAGAATACAAATATATGGACAACCGAGTTATTCCTGTTCCATGTTCTATTCAGGAACATCTGAAGAGCAAATGTGTGTGCACTTGATTATTCATCTACTCATAAGTATTTAACAGATAGTCAGGTTGGTCACCACGAGGCAGAATACATTTCAATACCTGCTACAATTGATCTACTCCCAGATAGTAACATTTTACTTGGTTGACATCCACTCAAATCAATATCCAGATTTTATTCTGAAGGAGGCCGCACTATCTCTTTGATTGTAGTTAGAACTAAGAGGTACACATATTTAGAGTTCATGTTGCACAATCAGACCACCCTATCTCTTTTATTGTGACAAATCATATCCTGGATTGGCATTGCATGGCCCTAAAGTAGGATACCAAATTGATTTGGGGGGGGGGGGGGGGGTTGATTCCAAAACTGACATGACATGAGGATCCATGGGCGACGCCGTACGTAGGCTGAGCTGAGGCACCGTAGATAGCGCTTATACGGGAACCCCAGGAATAACTGCATCAGACGGGATCGAAGCCCCCTTTCAACCGGCTGCGCGAGGATGGCCAGCCCCTCACGCTCTCGCTCTTTAACTTTCTCCGTGGCCACACCAACCTCCACCGCTCCCGCCCCGCGCTCGCCATGGAGCCGCTCAGCGCCGCAATCGTCGCCGCCTCCCCGAGGCCGACCACCACAACCCGCCGCCACGGCCACGGTGGCCCGTGGCCCGCTATCTTGCTCCACGCCTTCATACTCAGAGCTGGGCGCGGGGATGCCAGACGGCGTGTCTCACCGCGGGTGAGGCCAGGCGGGTCAGGGCGTCGCCGCCGGTGAGTCCCGCGCCTCCGCGTCCGCCTCAGACGGCGCCTAAGGCTGGCTCGCCCGCGAGCATGACGAGCTGGAGCGCCTCCTCGTGCACTTCGGCGACCGGATTCGACGGGACGGGCCGGGGAAGAGCAGGGCGTGTGAGTCCTCGCGCTGAAGGTAGGGATGAAGAGGAGGGACAAGGTCGAGAGAGGGCGTTGGCGAGTACGGAATGGGTAACGGCTGGGAGACAACTCGCGGGGCGGTGGTGGTGACGGGGTTGAGACCGTGAGAGTGAGTGTGGAGCTCTGGGCGTTATCCTCCATTTTTCTTTTTCCAGTGTGTCTTTTTTTAAGGATTATTAGAGCGTGTCCTGTTTAGCTGTGAGTCGTGCGATTTTTCTTGTAGATAGGGCAGGGGTTAAAAAGAAATGTTCAATCTTGATAATTTAATGATTTTAATTTTTGGCGATACGCATTCAGTGGGAGGAGACGTTCCCGTCGACGACGAGGTGACTACAGTGACTTCGTAAATTTCAAGATGATATGCCGATTCAGTCTTTCGGAGATGCTCATCGGGGTAGGGTGTGGGTGTGTGCGTTCATAGTGGTGAGTGTATGCGTGTGTATATGAACGCTTGTGTCTGTACTGATGTTCAATCCTGATAATTTAATGATTTCAATTTTTTATAGAACTATTGATATAAATTGATATTTTTTTAATATATTCAAATTCTGTAATCGTGCAGTTCATCTTGCAGTATGTGGATGTTAAATTTTATGGAGTACTTTATGGGAATTTTTTACCCGATACTTCTAAACATGTACTCCTCCCGTCCCAATAAGTGACTCAATTTTGTACTAACTTTGTACTAAAGCTAGTACAAAGTTGAGTCACTTATTTTGGGACGGAGGGAGTATATTTTGTATGTATCTTGATAATTATTATGGTGTATCGTTATTTGAAAAGTAACTAGGTATACATGTTGCACATGATTTGTTTTTATAACATTGTTGTATAAATGCATATGTAGGATGACATTGAACCGAGGAGGCGATTTTTGATACATATTTTGAAGTATGCATGAAGTTAAGCTCTAACCAGCAATGGAACAAAGACCTAAGCATTATAGACCGCGTAATTAGATTGATCTTTAAGAAAGAACCATCAAAGAATTAATTGTAGAGGATGTTGCTTAGTTACTGTTTCTTGAGTATTTTTATAACTAATTGTAATACATTTATGTGATCGTGAATTTTATGTGAAGACGTGTGTTACACGTGCTCACATCGTTGCACATGGGACATATTTAAGTGGCTCGATAAAAGAAACTCGCTAAACAATAATTACTAAAATTCAAAATAGATGTTTTTATTGTAGATTATAAGACGTGCACGTTACACATGCACGCTTACTGGTCTTACTAGGACACGTGCCAAGATCATCAGTAACTAATGGAAAAAGTACGTGACATATGCTTGTTTTCTGTTTTGCCAACAAATCGGATTGCGAGCCACGAGATTTAAGACCTGATCTTTCGGCAGATGGGTTGGCCGAATATTTGACACTCTGGGAGATGGCTGCAGACATCGTAACATGGGCTTGGGAGGCTTCAGGTCAGTACTCTGTGCACTCGGCCTACACCAGTCTATTCATGGGCCGGGAGCTTGACTTGGGAGTAACGTTTACATGGCAATCGAGAGCTCCATAGAGATGCAAATTTTTCTGCTGGTTAGGAACAGATGTTGGACATCTGATGGTCTCATCAGTGGATTGCCACACAAGGAGGCATGCCCATTGTGTGACTAGGCCGAGGAGCATAGACCACATGTTGATTGCTTGCCCGTTTGCTAGGGCGATCTGGTTTGAGACCTTGACTGCATGGGGGGCAACCGGATTCAATGCCATCCTCGGAAGATCGCTTGCTTCCTTGGGGCACCTCCCTTCACTCGCTACAAATCTTCGAAGATCTACTAAAATTCGTCACCTTGGTGTTGTGGCAAAATTGGAAACACCGCAACGATGGTGTGTTCGAGAAGGTCATGCCCTCAATGCAAAGTGTAATTAGGAAGGTTTTAGACAAGGGGCTGGAATGGTAAATGGCGAGCAAGTTTATGAGTGATGTGTTGTCGATGTTCCAATGGTTATACGAGAGGATGAACTGTGAGTAGTCACATTTGTAATATGGTGGACAGGTGTTCTCACCCTCTTCTTGTACGATCAAAAGGATAGGTCTAAAGGGGGTATGAATATGCACTAACAAGGCAAAGGGTGCAATTTTTTATTTTCTTGGTACTTAGACAGACTTTAGCACAAGTTAAGTGGCAAGCAATACAATCTACACGTGCATATCTAGAGTATGGGAAGCGGGAAGTAAATAACATGCAAGTGCAAGAAAGAAAATGGGTGGAGTTTTGAGAAGATCAAACGCAACGAAGACACGGTGATTTTTCTCATGGTTCCGATAGGTGGTGCTATCGTACACTCATGTTGATGGAGACTTCAACCCATAGAGGATAAAGGTTGCGCGAGTCCATGGAGGGCTCCACCCACAAGGAGTCCATGAAGAAGCAACCTTGTCTATGCCATCATGGCTTACACCCACGAAGGACTAGCGTCACTCGGTTAGATCTTCACGAAGTAGACGATCTCCTTGCCTGTACAAACTCATTTATTCAACTCCATATCTTGGAGGCTCCCAAGTGACACCTAACCAATCTAGGAGACACCGCTCTCCAAAAGGTAATAGATGTTGTTGTTGTTGTTTTGAGTGGTGACTGTAGGGAAAGCCCCCCACATCATTTAAACTTTATTACCAAGAAAAAGTATACAATATACAAAGATTACAAGAGGTAATCAGAAAAAAGAAAACTAAATACTAAAGATCTAGAGATACAAAACCTCATGGAGGTAGAAAGGAAATCCACTTAAGAAGCTCTTCCTTGTACCTAGCCTTAACTCTATGTTGCATTAGCAGAATATCATGAATGAAAGCACCCCTCCACTTGTTGAAGCTCTGCCTCTCATGCCTAAACACCTTTGCATTCCTGATTATCCATATGTTCCAGCAAGCAACAAACACAACTTCAGTGAAGAAAGGCTTTGCAAAGTCCTGTTTGGCTTGCAAAACAATATCAGACATGTCATTCCCAGGTGACCATGTGATTTGCAGATAATTCCATATTCTGACACTGAAGTTGCATTCAAAACAGATGATTCCTGGTCTCTCTAGTCCTCGAGTGACAAAGGAGGCAGTTAGCTCCATCATCCATATGCCAATGCCTTCTGTCCACCATGTCTTTGGTATTTAACCTGTCCATGATTAACATCCAAGCAAACACTTTGATTTTCATTGTGCAAGAAGATTTCCAGATCCATAGAAGGAGAGGGTTAAAGGACATGTTGGAATGCATAATTGAGTAGAACAGCTTGGGCTTGAAAGCATTACATGTCCCCTACCAGAACCAACAGTCCTTAGCCTCCAAATCTCTACTACAAGAGACCATAAGATTTTGCACTGTCAACAAATCCTGGTAAGCTTGTGCAGATAGAGGAAGATGAAACATGTTAACCATATCCTGAGATTGAAAAGCTTCATAGACAGAGATCCAGGGACCTTTCACATATGAGAAAAGCCTAGGGAACCTAATCTGCAAAGGCTCAACTTAGTCACCAAGCTTCCACTTATCAGACCAAGACAGGGCAGTGTTCCCAGAATTAACTTGAACCCAAGTTGTGTTCCTGTAATGGTCCATCAGCTTAAAAATATCCTTCCACCAAAAGGAACCACAACTGTCAGTACCCTGAGGCACTGAAGAATGATAATATGTGTCCCAAATAAGAGATACCCAAGGCAAATCCCTCCTATTTAGGAAATTATGCAAATGCTTGAGCAACAGTGCCATGTTCTGCACCCCCAGGTTCAAAATTCCCAAACCACCTTTGCTCTTGGGCCTACAAATGAGATCCCAAGCAGCCAAGGATGGAGCTGGCTCATCCCTATGCTTTCTCCATAGACACTGTCTCTGAATTCTCTCCAGTTGTTTTAAGATTCCAGCAGGTGCCAGCAAACTACCAAGATAAAAAATTGGCATGGAGGACAAAGCAGAGTTAAGGAACTGAAGTCTCGTTGATGATGAACTCCTTGCTCTTGTGCTTCAAAAGATAGTCTCCTCAACACTCAATCACTCTCTCACATATTTGGGCATTGACAACATCTAGGGCCAATACAAGATCTGTGGCAGCAAGACGCATGAGAAGGACTCACTGGTTCACCTTGCCGAGGCCATC
Source organism: Triticum aestivum (assembly GCF_018294505.1). Taxonomy (NCBI): domain Eukaryota; kingdom Viridiplantae; phylum Streptophyta; class Magnoliopsida; order Poales; family Poaceae; genus Triticum; species Triticum aestivum. The sequence goes on along the minus strand of NC_057804.1, from coordinate 391,285,900 downwards.
ATCGACTGCTACTACAGAGACATGAAGGATTCCTGCAACAAGGACAAGCGTGCCTGGCACTCGGCCTGGATGAAGAAACTTGACAAAGCTCATGTCGTGCACGCGACCAAGGAGGCATACACGAGCTACGAGATGTACAGGCAGATCATTGACATGAGGAAGTGCCTACTTCGCAACAAGAAGTAGATGATTAGATGACCGTTTCTCCTAGTTTAGTATGCATGTAATTGTTTACTTTGGTGAGTGCAAATGTTATGTGTGTAGTCACTTATGTGATTGTATGTTTAATTTGGTTATGCAATCACGTTCTTATAAGTATATATGTTGTTCTTATGTAGACAGAGTGTAGATGTTGTGCGGACAGAGCAAATCACATCGCACACGAACTAAACTAGGGAATCCATCGGAGATGATTGAGGGGGTCCTAGATTTGGGGGGTCCTCGGGTGTCCGGACTAGTCGATATGGGCCGGATTGATGGGCCGTGAAGACAAAGCAGAAGATTATCCTCCGTGTCAGGATAGGACTCCTATGTGTGTAGAACGGCAAGTTTGGTGTCCGGGTGTAATGTTTCCTTCCTCTGCAAGCCGACTCTATACAAACCCTAGGCCCATCCGGTGTGTATATAAACCAGAGGGTTTAGTCCGTAGAGGCCATCAGAATAATCATAGGCTAGACGGCTAGGGTTTAGCCATTACGATCTCGAGGTAGATCAATTCTTGTAACCCCTATACTCATCGAATACAACAGGGCGTAGGGTTTTACCTCCTTTGAAAGGGCTCGAACCTGGGTAAATACTGTGTCCCTATTGTCCCTCGTTACCACCGATCCTTAGACTCACAGCTTGCCCCCCTACCCGAGAACCGCCGGTTTTGACACCGACAATGGTGCTTTCATTGAGAGCTCCATTGTGTAGTCACGAAAAGCGATCTGTGGCTTGCCTTGTCATCAACAACGATATCACTTCTGGAAGGAGCCTAACTTCAGGACAGGTCCTCCAGCTCGGCGGTTTCATCGTGGGTGCCTACATGGCCATCAAGACGACAACGTCCCCCGCGATCGCCAAGCACCACCCCTGCACCAGTCTCGAATACTCCGAAAAGATGGATCTGGCAGACACCTTGACCTTAAACGAGCTGCTAGATCGCATCGCCGCCCTGGGGCTTTCAATGGCCAATGATCGGATCGGGCTTAAACCTGACCAAATGGAAATCAGTCTCCCGCTGATCACTCACCTGGTAGCGGTCGTCGAGGAACGAGCCGAAACCACTTCTTCTCCTGAACTAAAGACAAGCTATGGGCGGACCTCTGAATTCCTTGAACCGGGTACCCTTCCTTTGGGTGGACTCGGCGCCCCCTAAACTCAGCGTCGAACATTGAGTCCGGGGAGCACTTGGATCTTCCTGGACCTGAACTGGTGACCTCGGAGACTTTACAAACTCCGGATACAATCCTGGGTCGGGATTCGAGTTTTAACCCACCCACCCACCACAATCAATACTCTCCAAGTAGTTCAGGCCCTCCAGACATATATGACCTGATGTATGTACGACAGCAACCTTAGGAGATGGTCCACCACTTTTGGGCCAGGTTCCTGCTTGCCAAAAACAAGATTAAAGATTGCTGCGATGACGATGCAGTTTTGGTCTTTCATCGCAATTGTACCGACGAGGGAATTTTGAATGCCCTCAATCACCATCGCATATAGAGTTTCACAGAATTATCGCACTTAGTACGGAAGTACTGCGCAATGGGAAGCACATGGAAGGCCCAGAAAACCCAGTTGGAACCTGCTGCCTTCAAGCAATGTACTGCCCGGGAAAAATGGATACACCCTCACGAGGCATCCGACCATAAGCCCGTCGGCAAGAAAAACAAACCCTTTGCGGGATACAGGTCCGTTCTTGACGAACTCCTCGACAAGCCCTGTCCGATACATGCGACACCAAGCACAGACTCAACTCACATCCTTTGAGCATGTTGGGTACTCCGGCAGGTAGCTAAAAGTGGGGAGGCCATCCTCACTAATGACCCACAAGTGTAGGGGATCTATCGTAGTCCTTTCGATAAGTAAGAGTGTCGAACCCAACGAGGAGCAGAAGGAAATGATAAGCGGTTTTCAGTAAGGTTTTCTCTGCAAGCACTGAAATTGTAGGTAATAGAGTTTTGTGATAAGATAAATTGTAACGAGTAACAAGTAAATAAAGTGCAACAAGGTGGCCCAATCCTTTTGTAGCAAAGGATAAGCCTGGACAATTTCTTATAATGAGAAAAGGGCTCCCGAGGACACATGGGAATTATCGTCAAGCTAGTTTTCATCACGCTCATATGATTCGTGTTTGGTACTTTGATAATTTGATATGTGGGTGGACCGGTGCTTGAGTACTGCCCTTACTTGGACAAGCATCCCACTTATGATTAACCCCTATTCCAAGCATCCGCAACTACAAAAGAAGTATTAAGGTAAACCTAACCACATCATTAAACATATGGATCCAAATCAGCCCCTAACGAAGCAACGCATAAACTAGGGTTTAAGCTTCTGTCACTCTAGCAACCCATCATCTACTTATTACTTCCCCATGCCTTCCTCTAGGCCCAAATAATGGTGAAGTGTCATGTAGTCGACGTTCACATAACACCACTAGAGGAAAGACAACATACATCTCATCAAAATATCGAACGAATACCAAATTCACATGACTACTAATAGCAAGACTTCACCCATGTCCTCAGGAACAAACGTAACTACTCACAAAGCATATTCATATTCATAATTAGAGGAGTAATAATATGCATTAAGGATCTGAACATATGATCTTCCACCAAGTAAACCAATTAGCATCAACTACAAGGAGTAATCAACACTACTAGCAACCCACATGTACCAATTTGTGGTTTGGATACAAGATTGGATACAAGAGATGAAGTAGGGTTTTGAGAGGAGATGGTGCTGGTGAAGATGTTGATGGAGATTGACCCCCTCCCAATGAAAGGATCGTTGGTGATGAAGATGGTGATGATTTCCCCCTCCCGGAGGGAAGTGTCCCCGGCAGAACAGCTCCGCCGGAGCCCTAGATTGGTTTCGCCTCGTGGCGGCGGAGTTTTTCCCCGTAAGCTTGCCCACAATTTTTTCCAGGGTAAAAGCCTTCATATAGCAGAAGATGGACACCGGGGGGCCACCAGGGGGCCCAGGAGATAGGGGGAGCGCCCCACCCTCCTGGCCAGGGTGTGGGCCCCTTGATGTATTTCTTCCGCTCAATAATTCTTATTAATTCCAAAAATAGGATTCGTGGAGTTTCAGGATTTTTGGAGTAGTGCAGAATAGGTTTCCAATGTTTGCTCCTTTTCCAGCCAGAATTCCAGCTGCCGGCATTCCCCCTCTTCATGGTAAACCTTGTAAAATAAGAGAGAATAGCCATAAGTATTGAGATATAATGTGTAATAACAGCCATAATGCAATAAATATTGATATAAAAGCATGATGCAAAATGGACGTATCACTCACCACCGTCACTCCAGAGAAACACTCTCCGGAAGATGACAATTTTAACGTCCTTACGATCTTCGAGACTTTTCCTTCAAGTAATCGGCATAAGAGGGCACTTCGCGAACTCGCCAAAGTCCACCAAGTAACTGCAGTGAGCCCATGGAGCGATGCGTCAATAACCTTAACCGCTAACGACGAACCAAGGGCCCGATCAGTCCGAGCACCCGCCGCCTTAGTATTAAACCCCATTGTGGATGACTTTTGACTTACCAAAGTGCTCATGGATGGCGGCAGTGGGCTTAACCTCATTTACAAAGACACGCTCGACAAAATGCAGGTCGATAGAACACGCATCGAGCAAAGCAATACAACCTTTCGAGGCATCATCCCTAGTTGAGAAGCATGATGTTCGGGGAGAATTAAGCTTGATGTAGTATTCAACATGCCTGAAAATTACAGGTCAGAACAGTTGCTCTTTCACATTGTTCCCTTCAATAGCAGATATCAGGCCCTTCTAGGGCAGGACACTTTCTCACGCTTCCAAGCCGTTCCCTATTATGGGTACATGGAGCTTAAAATGCCAGTTCCCAATGGAATAATCATAGTTACGAGTGATCCGGATAAAGCACTCCGTGCCGAAAAAAAACCCGCATCCTTGGCCCTCGAGGCACTATCTGAATCCTTTGCGGCCGAAGAACTAACCCTACGATCCACGATGGACAAGGATGATCTGATTCTCGACAAGAGACCTAAGTCCACCTCTTTCAAGCTAGCAGATGAAATAGTTAAATTTCAAGTTCACCTGACGGATCCTAATACAATGTCCATCGGAGCACAGCTGGACCCGATGGTAGACGCCGCCTTACGCGCATTCCTACATGAAAACTAGGACATCTTTGCCTGGCACCCTTCGGACATGCCTGGAATCCCACACAGATTAGGCGAACACATCCTCAACATAATCAAAGGGTTCAAACCAGTCAAGCAATCATTGCGGCGATTTTCCAAACCCAAACGAAAAGCTATGGGGGAGGAGCTAGCCAAACTACTTAAAGCCGGGTTCTTCATAGAAATCAAACACCCAGATTGGCTAGCCAACTTGGTCATGGTAATGAAGAAAGATAAATCCTAGTGCCTTTGCGTCGACTTCAAAGACCTCAATAAGGCTTGCCCTAAAGATCCTTGTCATTGCCCTGCATTGACCATGTCATTGATGCGATCGCGGGACATGACTCACTGTGTTTCCTCGATGCTTACTACGGATATCATCAGATTAAAATTAAGGAGTCCGATGTGACGCCCCGAGACCGACGCTGCAGAAGACTTCTAGCTACTCTAAGATTCGTCGTGTGCATCATTTGCATTGCATCATGTCATCATGCCATTATGTCATTTAATTATAAATACTCACCTAAATAAAATTGTATGGATCTACGGTCCATTTAAATCGAGGGATGATCACAATGGTGATTTCTCTTTATAACATATCCTCCCAATATAAGGGAGCTATAACAAAATATTCCATTTATTTGGAAGCCACCGCAACAAACTTGCATTATAAATCCCTCTCGTTTCTAAACTATTTTGCATCCATGATTTTTTTATCTGTGTGGCCCATCTTCTTCTCTCTCCCTACCCTTCCTACAGCCCAGCCGCAACTTGCGACCAGGCCACCCAATCAGCCCACCAAGGCCCAGCCTCTGGACTCCTCTTAACCCTAGCCCAATTGAACCCCCCTCTTGCTCCCTTGCTCGATCCCTCCAGCGCCGCCAGGAGCCCGATCCCCATCTCCCTCCACTTGATGTCCTTCTCTCCCTCTCGATCTCCCACGCACGCTGCCACCACAGGAGGGCCACCCTGCGCGCGACCCTGCCGCCTTTCTGCCCGTCCCCGCGCCCGTTCGCCTCCTCCTTCAACCATGCCAGCCACCAGAGCCGTTGCCGGCTACCGCCCGATCGCCGCCGTGCTCGTCCCCTGGCGCCGCTTCTACAGCGCCTCGGTCGATCTCCTCCCTCGCGCAAGCCACTCAAGCCCCGCCTGCCTCGTTGTTCGACGCATCGGCTGGAGAGTCTCTTCGACATCTAGCTATCCCGCGCGCCGATCTCGACCTCCTCATCGCGCCGTCGACCCTCACCCCAGCCACCGTCGGCTTCTTCTCTGCTCGAGGAGCTCTACCAGCCGTGCACGAACACGTAGACCTCCCCTGCCTCTTCTGCGTCGTTGTTGGAACCGAGGCATGCGCCTCCCCACTGGTTCCCACGTCGCCTTCCCGACGCCCTGCACCGCTCCACCTCGCCTCCAACTCCGGTCCTGGCTCCGCCCCGCTCGCAGCTATAGCTGGAGGACCCTGACCTCCTCTCCATCTTTGTCTTGTGCCGCCTCTGCCTCACCTTGTTGCTGCTGCCGCATTCCTCTACGCTAGCCCTGATCAAGGTTGTTACCGTGAGCAGCCAAAGATGTCTCCATGACTTGCTCCTTGTTGCTGCCTTTTTGTGGTTGCCAGACCCAGAACCACAGACGTCTCCGGATCGCCAAGTTTAGGGACGCCAAGTTCCACTACCATCGACCCGAAGAACATGGATTCATCAAGTTCCTCTTCGACACGTGTACCACTACCGGCCCCCGAACATCTACGAAACGTGTACCACTACGCCCAAGTTCCACTACAAGATGTACCACTACCGTCGCCAAGAACGAGAGTACCACTACTTCCACACTACGCCCGTTGCGAGAACGTCTACTTCAACTACATCCCATCATACTCGTTTCGTCCGAAAACGCACGCTTCAAAGGTATAACCGCCAAGACAACACCCATGAACGAATGCTTTGTTGTATGAGATGCTCGCGTTTGCACCATGCCCGACTTGTCTTTGCACGTTCCTCCTCGTTTGCCTTTGCCGTCGTCCCGTGGAAACCTGATTACCAGGATCACCCCACCATCCTTGCATGCCTCGCTCTCGCCCACTTCCTTTTGCACCGGTATCTCCGTGAGCTACCGGAACTGATATGTTGCCGTGGCATCATTTTCGGATTCGCTGTCGTGGCACCCTTTTCGTTCCGCCATGGTGACCAAATGCTTCATAACATGCTCATGTCAACATTTTCATAAAAATCGCATAAAACTTGTGCATGTCATCCGCACCATGATAACAACATTTAAATGGTTAAAATTGTTGTTTGCATTAAATTACTAAATGACATGCGGGGATTTACCGGAATTGTTGTTCGTTGTTCCGGCCTCATTTAAACTTGCCTAAATAGTTAGTTTAATAATGCTTCACCTTTTGCCATGTTTAACAACATTTAATATTGTTGAGTAGCTTAAACGAGATTAAACTAAATATGTGATACGTCTCCAACGTATCTATAATTTTTGATTGCTCCATGCTACTTTATCTATTGTTTTGGACTATATTGGGCTTTATTTTCCACTTTTATATTATTATTGGGACTAACCTATTAACCGGAGGCCCAGCCCAGAATTGTTGTTTTTTTGCCTATTTCCGTGTTTCAAAGAAACAGAATATCAAACGGAGTCCAAACGGAATGAAACCTTCGGGAACGTGATTTTCTCACCGAACGTGATCTAGGAGACTTGGACCCTACTCCAAGGAACAAAAGAGGTGGTCACAAGGGTGGGGGGCGCGCCCCCTGGGCGCGCCCCCTACCTCGTGGGCCCCCTGTTGCTCCACCGATGTACTCCTTCCTCCTATATATACCTACATACCCCCGACAGATCAAATACGGAGCCAAAAACCTAATTCCACCGCCGCAACTTTCTGTATCCACGAGATCCCATCTTGGGGCCTGTTCTGGAGCTCTGCCGGAGAGGGCCGTCATCACGGAGGGCTTCTACATCATCATAGCCTCTCTGATGAAGTGTGAGTAGTTTACCTCAGACCTTCGGGTCAATAGTTAGTAGCTAGATGGCTTCTTCTCTCTTTTTGGATCTCAGTACAATGTTCTCCCCCTCTCTTGTGGAGATCTATTCGATGTAATCTTCTTTTTGCGGTGTGTTTGTTGAGACCGATGAATTGTGGGTTTATAATCCAGCTTATCTATGAATAATATTTGAATCTTCTCTGAATTCTTTTATGTATGATTGAGTTATCTTTGCAAGTTTCTTCGAATTATCCATTTGGTTTGGCCAACTAGATTGGTAGTTCTTGCAATGGGAGAAGTGCTTAGCTTTGGGTTCGATCTTGCGGTGTCCTTACCTAGTGACAGAAAGGGTTGCAAGGCACGTATTGTACTATTGCCATCGAGGATAACAAGATGGGGTTTTTATCATATTGCATGAAGTTATCCCTCTACATCATGTCATCTTGCTTAAGGCGTTACTCTGTTTTTAACTTAATACTCTAGATGCATGTTGGATAGTGGTCGATGAGTGGAGTAATAGTAGTAGATGCAGAATCGTTTCGGTTTACTTGTCTCGGACGTGATGCCTATATACATGATCATACCTAGATATACTCATAACTATGCTCAATTCTCAATTGCTCAACAGTAATTTGTTCACCCACCGTAGAATACTTATGCTCTTGAGAGAAGCCACTAGTGAAACCTATGCCCCCTGGGTCTATTTTCATCATATCAATCTCCATTACTTTAATACTTGCTTTGTTTTTACTTTGCCTTTTATTTTTCACTTTGCATCTCTATATCAAAAATACCAAAAATATTATTTATCATATTTATCAGATCTCACCCTCGTAAGTGACCGTGAAGGGATTGACAACCCCTAATCGCATTGGTTGCGAGTAGCTATCGTTTTGTGTAGGTACGAGGGACTTGGGCGTAGCCTCCTACTGGATTGATACCTTGGTTCTCAAAAACTGAGGGAAATACTTACGCTACTTTGATGCATCATCATCTCCTCTTCGGGGAAATCCAACGCAGTGCTCAAGAGGTAGCAAGAAGAATTTTTGGCGCCGTTGCCGGGGAGTTTGCGCAAAAGTCAACCATACCAAGTACCCATCACAATCCCTATCTCTCGCATTACATTATTTGCCATTTACCTCTCGTTTTCCTCTCCCCCACTTCACCCTTGCCGTTTTATTCACCCTCTTCTTCCCAATCTCCTCCTCTCTTTTCCCTTTGCCTTTTTCCTCGTCCGTTTGTTTGCTCATGCGTTAGTTTGTTTACCTTGTCGTCATGACTAGTCTCATATCTTCTCCGTTATCTCCCGAGAATGAAGTTCTAAATTTTAAGCAAAGGGAGGGAGAAAATCTAAAAGATGCTTGGTATAGAATTTGCAATGCTCAAAATAGATCTACCAGGAAGCAATCTACTTCAGTTCTTCTTTGTAATTTTTACGTAGGTGCTAATCCTTGGTATAGATATATCCTTGATACCATTACTGGAGGGAATTTCTTGGGTAGCCATACTTTTGATTCTTATAATGCTTTAATAGATTTATTTGGCTCACCACCTCTTTTGATTAATGGAACTATGTTAACTTTGGAGCATGTTATGCAAAGACTTGAAATTATTGAGAATAAAGTTGCTACCATTGAATCAATTGAAAATCTTGATAAAAAGATCCACAATCAAATTACCCAATATGAATCTAAGGTAGGAATGACTTTGAAAAATCTTAAAGAAAAAGAACCCATAGTTAATGAGAAAATAAATCTAGATTCCACAAGAATCGATAAACTTGAGGGTATCATTACCAACTTGGGAACCGCTTTTTCTTCCGTACAAAACACTCCAAGTTCGTCTACTAAAAATACTAAGCTTATTTATGTTCCTAAGAATAAGGGTGAATCGTCTAGTAAGGAAACTGCGGATCTTAAATCTATAAGTGTTCATCCCAATCTTTTTGCCATCATTAAGGAACCATTTGCTATGAATGAATTTTTCGATCTTGTTCCTAAGAATTTGATAATTACTAGAAAGAAAGAAATTTCTAAGAAAGATAGATGCCTCATTGAAGAATTGCCTACCAAAGATGGCAATACCTAGATCTATCCTTGCTTTTATGCCTAGCTAGGGGCGTTAAACGATAGCGCTTGTTGGGAGGCAACCCAATTTTATTTTTTGTTTTTTGTTTTTGCTTCTGTTTAGGAATAAATAATCAATCTAGCCTCTGGTTAGATGTGGTTTTATGTTTTAATTAGTGTTTGTGCCAAGTAGAACCTATAGGATAACCTACGATGATAGTTGATTTTTGATTCTGCTGAAAAACAGAAACTTTGCGCGCACGAATATAATTTTGTTAAATCACAGGAACGTGCTTTTGCATTGATTCTTTTTGATGCTGTTCAATAGACAAATTGTCCAGGACTTCCTATTTTGGTAGGACTTTTAGAGTTCCAGAAGTTTGCGTTAGTTACAGATTACTACAGACTGTTCTGTTTTTGACAGATTCTGTTTTGCGTGTGTTGTTTGCTTATTTTGATGAATCTGTGGCTAGTAAAATAGTTTATAATACATAGAGAAGTTGGAATACAGTAGGTTTACCACCAATATAAATAAATAATGAGTTAATTACAGTACCTTAAAGTAGTCTTTTGTTTTCTTTCTCTAAGGAGCTCACGAGATTTCTATTGAGTTTTGTGTTGTGAAGTTTTCAAGTTTTGGGTGAATTTCTTTTGATGGATTATGGAACAAGGATGTCATGCCCAATATGCGACCCTATCCAAAAGGAACTCGAAGGTCCCACCAAGGATAGACCCGCATATTGAAACGCTTTTGCGAGGTGGATATCATTACATCAACATTACATAATAGATGGGGATACATACATAAGGCATACAATGCCACACGAATACAACATTACAATACATAAGAGCATCATCCGACTACAGATGAAACACAAACAGAAACTCAAACGGCATCCACCCTACTAGCCCAGGCTGCCGACCTGGAACCTATCCCCGGATCGAAGAAGAAGCAGAAGAAGAACTCAACGCAAGCAAGCATCGCTCTCGCGTCATGATCATCACATAAACCTGTACCTGCAACTGTTGTTGTAGTAATCTGTGAGCCACGAGGACTCAGCAATCCCATTACCATGGGTATCAAGACTAGCAAAGCTTAAGGAAAGGAAAGGGTAAAGTGGTGAGGCTGCAGCGGCGACTAAGCATATATGGTGGCTAACATACGCAAATAAGAGCAAGAAGAGAGCAAATGGAACGGTCGTGAAACTAGCAATGATCAAGAAGTGATCCTGAACTCCTACCTATGTCAAGCATAACCCAGAAACCGTGTTCACTTCCCGGACTCCGCCGAGAAGAGACCATCACGGCTACACACGCGGTTGATGCGTTTTAATTCGGATCTGGTGTCAAGTTGTCTACAACCGGACATTAACAAATTCCCATCTGCCTATAACCGCAGGCACGGCTTTCGAAAGATTATACCCTGCAGGGGTGTCCCAACTTAGCCCATGACAAGCTCTCGCGATCATCGAAGGAATAGACCTTCTCCCAGGAAGACCCGATCAGACTCGGAATCCCGGTTTACAAGACATTTCGACAATGGTAAAACAAGACCAGCAAAGCCGCCCGATGCGCCGACAATCCCGATAGGAGCTGCACATATCTCGTTCTCAGGGCAACACCAGATGAGCAATCCGTACAACTAAAACCAGACCTCAAGTTTCCCTGAGGGGGCGCTGCAAAGGGCTCTAGTTCGGACCAACACTTAGACAAGCACTGGCCCGGGGGGCTATAATAAAGATGACCCTCGAGAGAGCGACTTCCAAGGGAAAAGTAGGTGGTGGTGAGGCAAATGGTAAAAGTCAATGTTGGGCCTTGCTGGAGGAGTTTTATTCAAAGCGAACTGTCAAGGGGGTCCCATAAATCACCCGACCGCGTAAGGAACGCAAAATCCGGCAACATAACACCGGTATGACGGAAACTAAGGCGACAAGAGTGGAACAAAACACCAGGCATAGGGCCGAGCCTTCCACCCTTTACCAAATATATAGATGCATTAATAATATAAGAGATATTGTGATATCCCAACCAAAATCCTGTCCACCAAGGAGCAATCTTCAACTTCACCTGCAACTTGCAACGCTATAAGAGGGCTGAACAAAGCGGTAACATAGCCAAGCAGTGGTTTGCATAGGAAAGGTGTCAAAGCTTAGAGGTTCATGGCAATATGGGATGGCTCAACAAACAGATGATAGGTAGCACAGCAAAGCGATAGAACGAAGCAACTAGCATAGCAATGATAGTAGTGAGATCCAGGGTAGCCGTCATCTTGCCTGAGATCCTGCAAGGAAGAAGAACGAGTCCATGAAGAAGACGAACGGGAGTAGTCGAACGAATCCTCGCAATCGCAACATAACCGGAACTAAGAAGCAACACCGGAAAGAAACAAACAACATGGTAAACAACCAACACATAAACATGGCATGATGCACAAACAAGTATGATGCATGTCCGGTTTAATGAGGCATGGCATGGCAAGTGCAACAAACAATACTACAAGTTAAGTGGAGCTCAATATGCAACGAGTTGCATATTGACGAAACACCACATCAATTATTTAGTTGATCTCGTTTAAGCTACCAAACAATATTAAATGTTGTTAAACATGGCAAGAGGTAAAGCATAATGAAACTACCTATCTAGGCAAGTTTAAATGAGGCCGGAAACAACAAACAACAATTCCGGAAAATCCTCATGTCCATATTCTAGTTTTGGTACTGTTCTGCCCTAGAACATATTTTATTGTTGTTAAACAGGAAAATAAAGTGGACCATGTTAAACTAGGCATTTTTCCACCCCATTTACATATAAAGTTTATTAAAATTGGAGTTACGGTTATTTAGTTATGAATTAAATCATTTTAACATGGCATTTATGCAAAAATAATGCAAACAGCAATTTAAACATTTTAAACATGCATGAAAGTTGCATATTATTAAACTAGATGAAATTCTAAGCATATTGCATATAAGACATGTTTTATTTGGATGCATGGTTAAATAGTTATTAGCAGTTTAAAACAGGGGCATTTTCTGTAATTATTAAATCACTGGATAATACACAAATTCGCAGACGCTGGAAAAAAACGTATCGGGCCGAATCTGAGCAAACAGGCCAACAGGAGCAGGCGCTGGGGGGGCAGCTCACCATGGGCCAAAGCCCGGTCGGCGGAGACAGGAGCTGGGCCGGAGGGAAGGGGAGGTTGGGCCATGGCCCACGTGGTCGGGCAAGGCGCGGCTGGGCCCTGGCGCTGGGGAGGCCCACGCGGGCGCTGCAGGGGAGGCGGCTGGGCGCGGTGGGTGGAGGAGAACGGCGGCGCGGGGGGGGCTCAGGTGGCGGCGCGCGCTGTGGCTGATTGCCAAGTGGCGGCGGCGGGCTGGCAGCGCCAGATCCGAGGGAGGGAGATGGCTGGCTGCATGGAAAACAAGGAGGGAGGTAGGTGGAGGCTAGGGGGATGCCCAAAATGGACTAGGGGGTGACCATATATAGCAGATTTTGGCTAGGGTTTGGGGGTTTTGCTCCGTTTCGGAGACGTTCGATCGCCATCGGACGGTCCGGAGCGGAGGGGGTAGGTAGGTGGGTCTAGTGGGCTGTGAAGAGGGCCTCGGCTGAGAAGAGAGGGGAAGAAGTGCGACCCGCACGGTTTTCGGAGACCGAAAACATCCGACGAAGGTACCGACAGCGGTACCGCTAAGTTTAACGGTTGGGCTATCAGATGGACTCCGAATGCGACGAAACTTGACAGGCGGCCTGTCTACACTATAATAAGACCGCACGACAAGTTGCAACCCATTCTGAGAACATTTTTATGCCGCTTCAAAAATAATATTTCGTAGGTGCCGCGGGCGCGTGCGAGTGTGGTCGGGCTCAGAACGGACAACGGAGAGAACCGGCGGAACCCGAACGGATGCAAGTTTTATGAAAACGATGCCGATGCAATGCAGATGATGTTATGAGATGAGATGCATAACAAGAACAAAATGCAAAACAACAGACAAAAACCCAACCACGAAGGAAATAATAAATCACATCTCCGGAAAAGGCAAGAGTCGGAGTTACGAATATGGAAAGTTGTATCCGGGGCGTTACAACACTCCACCACTACGAGAGGATCTCGTCCCGAGATCTAGGATGGCACCGGAGGGAAAAGGAAGAGGAAGAGAAAAGGTAAAGCTAAGCTGCTTCTTTGATGAATGAGTGAAACCACGAACCTTGAGAGGTTGAGCAATTAGAGATGAACGAGATTGCAAAAAATCCGTTAGAAAAGAGGAACAAGGAACATTATGAGAACTTGAAGGTTGCAAAGACATGAATGACGAGCACAATGGGCAAGAAGGAATTGAAACCACTCTGGTTGAAACGAGATAAGAATGAATAAGAATGATATAATTTGGACAGCACTCCGACTGTAAATGGAAGAAATTGAACATGAACTTACAAGATGAGAGGATACTTGATGAGATCAACAACACACTACCTCCAGAACTATTGAAACAATGGCACAAGGGGTAAGAAAGATTTCAGACAACTCTCCGGTTGAGGAAGGAGGCAAAACTTGATAAGATGAGGGAACTCGAATGAAAACACGACACGCCGGTTAAATGGATAAACATGAAAATGACATGATCTTGATAAAACGAGATGATGGGTGAAGAGAGCAACATCACATTGTCTCCGAAAGAAGGAATAGAAGATAGATCATTGGAATAACAGAATGAAGAAGAAAATGCCAACTTCTGCCACAATTGAGCTAAGAAAGCACCCTTCCAAGAAGGTTATAACGGAGTTGTTGGAAAAAAACCAACAACGAAACGAATAAGCTTGTAGTGGGCTTATGGAAAACATCCCGAAATTATGAGGTGACAACCGGCCACTAACGGAAACAATTGCTTGCTTGAGAACAATGAAGAGATGAAAAAACCTCTTCCACCAAGGAGGATAAGGAGCAAGCTTGGGTCATGCATAATCACCACAAATAGCAACAACCCTTAAGGAAAGGCTTTAGGTGAAAACTAACCCAAGATAACTCCAACAAAGAGATTGATTGGTCAAAAAGATATCTTGAACAAAGAGAAAATGATGGATTTAATTAACTCATTCCTGACAACTTGTGAATCATGAAGCACGAGGAGAAATTGCCAAGGATGACATAACACCATCTCAAAAGATAAGGTAGAAGGATTGCACTTTGGAATGCAAGATGAAGAATGCTTGAACGCCTCAAAACAAAACAAGTGTTGAGCACCATGTTTGATTTAGAGCATAGCTTGGCGAATCATAACTTCGAGAGAAATCTTGAAGAACAATTGAAAATGAATAGAATCCTTGACGAACCACCATGTAGAGCCTCCATGAAGAACTCCGGTAAAGAAAGTATGATAGAAAGAAAGAGAAGTTGAAAACACAAGGTGAAGCCTTGCGATGATTTAGATGGAGCTTTGCGATGATATAACCGAGAGAACTTGGAACTCCAGAAATAAAAGAATTGAATCACCTCGAGGAAATAAGAATGAGATTTATTGTATGCTTATCCTTCATCAAATTCAATTGATGACAAGCAATGGATTTGGCACACTACTTATTCTCGTAGAAAGGATTAAGAAAGAAATAGCGTAAACTTGAGAAGGTCTTCATGAATCACCGGTAGGATTGAAAAGAACGAATGAATTAATATGATAACAAGAGATGATGAATCTTGAATGGACCACCGTAAGAATTGAAAAAGAAAGTAGAAAGGCACAATTCACCGGGAAGAATTGGAAAAACGAATGAATATACTTGAGGGGATTTAGATACAAGTGAACGCAGAGATCCCGAGCTGGTTAGATAATACTAGAGCAATGCACCGGTAAGATTTGGATAACGAGAGCTGAAATGTGAGGACAAAGAATTATGACATGATGGCCTTCGGAGGAAAGAAATGGAAACAACTCATGAAATGCTCCGGATGGTAAGAAAAGAATTATGACAATCGAAAACAATTATGAGAGAATGGCATGAAGCTAGAACCACGAATCTTGAAGAGAATGGAGCAAGATTTAGAGGAAAAACTCTTCTTCGGTCTTCAAATGTTGAGAATGATGATGAGAACCACCATGACAATTGTTGAGATACTTCGGGAGAATGAAAAGCGAAGGGGGTTGAGCCAATGATGAAAAGAATTTGAAAGATCTTGGAGAAAGACATATGACTGATGATAATTCATTCTTACGTCAAACTTGGAAATGAATTTGAGAATGGCTCCGAGGGGATTAGAAGAGTCAGGTAAGATCCTGGGAAAAGACCTGTGGGTTAGGGCCCACTCGAAAGAAACATCGTTGAACAATTGATTGAAAGGGGGGATTGCACCGGTTGAATTAAATGACTTGAATGAGATAACAACCTCGAAATATCTTGAACGGATTGAGAATGGAAACACAAGTCTTCCGAGATATCTTCGGCACTCCAGAACAAATGAATAGCAAGAGGTGAGTGATTGAGAGGTGCACCGGCATGAGAAAGCATTAGAAACGAGGAAAAGAATATGATCAACACCGAAAGCTTGAATTGGATCCACCGGAGAAGAAAAAGAACGAAGGATGATGAACTTGAAACTGTTGAGCATCTTCTTGGGAAATCACCGGATAAGAACATTGATTGAAAAGAGTGAAGAGACTTCACATGAATAAATGGATACTTGATTAAAAAAATGAGTCCTTGAAGAAAAGGGTGGGAGGGTGGGAAAAAACAAAGACAACTTGGGGACGGATGACACAAACACTGGTGAGAAAACTTAGAGTTGATCTTGCGGATGTTGAAAAAAATGATCGGATCCACTTGAAGAGAAGCACGCCGGTTGGAAAGAATTGGGATGACAATCTCGATGATCAAAAGGATTAGTACTCCCATAGAAGTATGAGAACACCATTTAAGAAAGGTATGGATTCAACATTTGACTCGAAGCAACTCGAATACCACAAATAAAACAAAAACAAAGGATTTGGCTTGCAGAAATAAGCCGGAACAAACATATGATAGAGATTTCATCCGAAGTTTTCATGGTGGGGCCCACACGGGCTCGAGTGTACAGCACCATCATGTACAAGGCAGTGCACATGACATACGAAGTGTCCCCGAACCAGCATAGCCAAGGGTTCTTTAAGACACAACGAGACCACTGTAAAAACGACCGTGGAAAGGCGGACCACTAGACGTCGAACCCCAATCTCATATCATGCATCTGTCGAAAAGATATTCTAGGAGCTACTTGAATTCCCACCTATAAAACTCCCGAAACTTTCTGGTTATGCAATCAGGTGTTGGGGATACAGGGGAAGCAATATATCTCACCCAAACTAACAATACCTACATCCAAGCTGTATCCATCCGTCAACACATAACCAAGAAACCTTCGGAAATCGTGTACCTCAACCTTCGAAAAGCATCCGTTATACGAGTTATGGCAATACTCCCGAGCTCGCCCCAGTACTGGGTTATCGGGGTTATCTCACCAACAACTGTACAAAAGAGATTTTCGATGTCGGCAAAGCTCAGGTATTCTAGAACTGCAATGATAAAATTGTGACGACAACACCTCAGAGCTTGACTCCCCGGGTCAAAGCCACATAAATAGACAGGAGGCACCAAGAACAATGTTCTCGTCACAAAACCATCGGAACGATTCCAAGATACCCGCGTGATCCTAAATTTTTTTAGTGAAATTTGAGGAGAGGAAAGTCAAAACATCTACGTCAAGAGTCCTCACCAGAGCGACAAAGGGACTGAGGAGTAAAAAGAATCCTACTCTCCGATATATATAATCCTAAGACTCAAAATAGTTTTCTTCTAGACTCAACAACGGCCAACAATCAAGGGGGCTCCTATGGTCGGTCGAGGCTCTGATACCAACTTGTCAAGCCCAATATGCGACCCTATCCAAAAGGAACTCGAAGGTCCCACCAATGATAGACCCGCATATTGAAACGCTTTTGCAAGGTGGATATCATTACATCAACATTACATAATAGATGGGGATACATACATAAGGCATACAATGCCACACGAATACAACATTACAATACATAAGAGCATCATCCGACTACGGATGAAACACAAACAGAAACTCAAATGACATCCACCCTGCTAGCCCAGGCTGCCGACCTGGAACCTATCCCCGGATCGAAGAAGAAGCAGAAGAAGAACTCAACGCAAGCAAGCATCACTCTCGCGTCATGATCATCGCATAAACCTGTACCTGCAACTGTTGTTGTAGTAATCTGTGAGCCACGAGGACTCAGCAATCCCATTACCATGGGTATCAAGACTAGCAAAGCTTAAGGAAAGGAAGGGGTAAAGTGGTGAGGCTGCAGCAGCGACTAAGCATATATGGTGGCTAACATACGCAAATAAGAGCGAGAAGAGAGCAAATGGAACGGTCGTGAAACTAGCAATGATCAAGAAGTGATCCTGAACTCCTACCTACGTCAAGCATAACCTAGAAACCGTGTTCACTTCCCGGACTCCGCCGAGAAGAGACCATCACGGCTACACACGCGGTTGATGCGTTTTAATTCGGATCTGGTGTCAAGTTGTCTACAACCGGACATTAACAAATTCCCATCTGCCTATAACCGCAGGCACGACTTTCGAAAGATTATACCCTGCAGGGGTGTCGCAACTTAGCCCATGACAAGCTCTCGCGATCAACGAAGGAATAGACCTTCTCCCAGGAAGACCCGATCAGACTCGGAATCCCGGTTTACAAGACATTTCGACAATGGTAAAACAAGACCAGCAAAGCCGCCCGATGCACCGACAATCCCGATAGGAGCTGCACATATCTCGCTCTCAGGGCAACACCGGATGAGCAATCTGTACAACTAAAACCAGACCTCAAGTTTCCCTAAGGGGGCGCTGCAAAGGGCTCTAGTTCGTACCAACACTTAGACAAGCACTGGCCCGGGGGGGGGCTATAATAAAGATGACCCTCGAGAGAGTGACTCCCAAGGGAAAAGTAGGTGGTGGTGAGGAAAATGGTAAAAGTCAATGTTGGGCCTTGCTGGAGGAGTTTTATTCAAAGCGAACTGTCAAGGGGGTCCCATAAATCACCCGACCGCGTAAGGAACGCAAAATCCGGGAACATAACACTGGTATGACGGAAACTAAGGCGGCAAGAGTGGAACAAAACACCAGGCATAGGGCCGAGCCTTCCACCCTTTACCAAATATATAGATGCATTAATAATATAACAGGTATTGTGATATCCCAACCAAAATCCTGTCCACCAAGGAGCAATCTTCAACTTCACCTGCAACTAGCAACGCTATAAGAGGGCTGAGCAAAGCGGTAACATAGCCAAGCAGTGGTTTGCATAGGAAAGGTGTCAAAGGTTAGAGGTTCATGGCAATATGGTATGGCTCGACAAACAGATGATAGGTAGCGCAGCAAAGCGATAGAACGAAGCAACTAGCATAGCAATGATAGTAGTGAGATCCAGGGTAGCGGTCATCTTGCCTGAGATCCCGCAAGGAAGAAGAACGAGTCCATGAAGAAGAGAACGGGAGTAGTCGAACGAATCCTCGCAATCGCAACATAACCGGAACTTAGAAGCAACACCGGAAAGAAACAAACAACATGGTAAACAACCAACACATAAACATGGCATGATGCACAAACAAGTATGATGCATGTCCGGTTTAATGAGGCATGGCATGGCAAGTGCAACAAACAATACTACAAGTTAAGTGGAGCTCAATATGCAACGAGTTGCATATTGACGAAACACCACATCAATTATTTAGTTGATCTTGTTTAAGCTACCAAACAATATTAAATGTTGTTAAACATGGCAAGAGGTAAAGCATAATGAAACTACCTATCTAGGCAAGTTTAAATGAGGCCGGAAACAACAAACAACAATT
This sequence comes from Triticum aestivum, assembly GCF_018294505.1. Lineage (NCBI taxonomy): Eukaryota > Viridiplantae > Streptophyta > Magnoliopsida > Poales > Poaceae > Triticum > Triticum aestivum. Next base: position 391,266,562 of record NC_057804.1, on the reverse strand, counting down.
CCAGAAAATCCTCATGTCCATATTCTAGTTTTGGTACTGTTCTGCCCTAGAACATATTTTATTGTTGTTAAACATGAAAATAAAGTGGACCATGTTAAACTAGGCATTTTTCCACCCCATTTACATATAAAGTTTATTAAAATTGGAGTTACGGTTATTTAGTTATGAATTAAATCATTTTAACATGGCATTTATGCAAAAATAATGCAAACAGCAATTTAAACATTTTAAACATGCATGAAAGTTGCATATTATTAAACTAGATGAAATTCTAAGCATATTGCATATAAGACATGTTTTATTTGGATGCATGGTTAAATAGTTATTAGCAGTTTAAAACAGGGGCATTTTCTGTAATTATTAAATCACTGGATAATACACAAATTCGCAGATGCTGGAAAAAAACGTATCGGGCTGAGTCTGAGCAAACGGGCCAACAGGAGCAGGCGCTGGGGGGGGCAGCTCACCATGGGCCAAGGCCCGGTCGGCGGAGACAGGAGCTGGGCCGGAGGGAAGGGGAGGTTGGGCCATGGCCCACGTGGCCGGGCAAGGCGCGGCTGGGCCCTGGCGCTGGGGAGGCCCACGCGGGCGCTGCAGGGGAGGCGGCTGGGCGTGGTGGGTGGAGGAGCACGGTGGCGCGGGGGGCCTCAGGTGGCGGCGCGCCCTGTGGCTGATCGCCAAGTGGCGGCGGCGGGCTGGCAGCGCCAGATCCGAGGGAGGGAGATGGCTGGCTGCGCGGAAAACAAGGAGGGAAGTAGGTGGAGGCTAGGGGGATGCCCAAAATGGACTAGGGGGTGACCATATATAGCAGATTTTGGCTAGGGTTTGGGGGTTTTGCTCCGTTTCGGAGACGTTCGATCGCCATCGGACGGTCCGAAGCGGAGGGGGTAGGTAGGTGGGTCTAGTGGGCTGTGAAGAGGGCCTCGGCTGAGAAGAGAGGGGAAGAAGTGCGACCCGCACGGTTTTCGGAGACCGAAAACATCCGACGAAGGTACCGACAGCGGTACCGCTAAGTTTAACGGTTGGGCTATCAGATGGACTCCGAATGCGACGAAACTTGACAGGCGGCCTGTCTACACTATAATAAGACCGCATGACAAGTTGCAACCCATTCCAAGAACATTTTTATGCCGCTTCTACAATAATATTTCGGAGGTGCCGCGGGCGCGTGCGAGTGTGGTCGGGCTCAGAACGGACAACGGAGAGAACCGGCGGAACCCGAATGGATGCAAGTTTTATGAAAACGATGTCGATGCAATGCAGATGATGTTATGAGATGAGATGCATAACAAGAACAAAATGCAAAACAACAGACAAAAACCCAACCACGAAGGAAATAATAAATCACATCTCCGGAAAAGGCAAGAGTCGGAGTTACGAATATGGAAAGTTGTATCTGGGGCGTTACAAAGGAGTGGCAAGAGCCTAAGCTTGGGGATGCCCATGGCACCCCCAAGATAATCCAAGGACACCAAAAAGTCAAAGCTTGGGGATGCCCCGGAAGGCATTCCCTCTTTCGTCTACTTCGATCGGTAATTTACTTAGAGCTATATTTTTATTCACCACATGATATGTGTTTTGCTTGGAGCGTCTTGTATTATTTGCGTCTTTGATTGTTAGTTTACCACAATCATCCTTGCTGTACACACCTTTTGAGAGAGCCATACACAAATTGGAATTTGCTAGAATACTCTAGTGCTTCACTTATATCTTTTGAGCGTGATAATTTTTGCTCTACTGCTTCACTTAGACCTTTTAGAGCACGGTGGTGGATTTAAAGAAACTATTGATCTCTCATGCTTCACTTAGATTATTTTGAGATTCGTTAATAGCATGGTAATTTTCTTAGTATTAATATACTTGGTATTCAAGATATGTGAAACTTTCTTTTGAGTGTGTTGAATACTAAGATAAGTTAGATGCTTGATAATTGTTTTGAGATATGGAGGTGATAATATCAAAGTCGTGCTAGTTGAGTAGTTGTGAATTTGAGAAATGCTTGTGTTGAAGTTTGCAAGTCCCATAGCATGCGCGTATGGTTAAAGTTGTGTAACAAATTTGAAACATGAAGTGTACCTGGCTTGTGCATCCTTATGAGTGGCGGTCGGGGACGAGCGATGGTCTTTTCCTACCAATCTATCCCCCTAGGAGCATGCGCGTAGTACTTGATTTTTGATGACTTCTAAATTTTTGCAATAAGTATATGAGTTCTTTTGACTAATGTTGAGTCCATGGATTATACGCACTTTTACCTTTCCGCCTTTGTTAGCCTCTTCTGTACCGTGCATTGCCCTTTCTCACCTTGAGAGTTGGTGCAATCTTCGCGGGTGCATCCAAACCCCGTGATATGATACGCTCTATCACACATAAACCTCCTTATATCTTCCTCAAAACAGCCACCATACCTACCTATTATGGCATTTCCATAGCCATTCCGGGATATATTGCCATGCAACTTTCCATCGTTCCGTTCATCATCATCATGACATACATTACTTTTGTCATATTGCCATTGCATGATCATGTAGTTGAAATCATATTTGTGGCAAAGCCACCATGCATTATTTTTCATACATGTCACTCTTGATTCATTGCACCATCCCGGTACACCGTCGGAGGCATTCATATAGAGTCATATCTTGTTCTAGTTTTGAGTTGTAATCCTTATGTTGTAATCAATAGAAGTGTGATGATTATCATTATTAGAGCATTGCCCAATAAAAATGGCCAAAAAATAAAAAAAAAGAAAGTCCCAAAAAAAGAAAATAAATAAAAAGGGCAATGCTACTATCTCTTTTTCCACACTTGTGCTTCAAAGTGGCACCTTGTTCTTCATATAGTGAGTCTCATAAGTTGTGCTTCAAAGTAGCACCTTGTTCTTCATGTAGTGAGTCTCATAAGTTGTCTTTTTCATACTAGTGGAAATTTTTCATTATAGAACTTGGCTTGTATATTCCTACGATGGGCTTCCTCAAATGCCCTAGGTCTTCGTGAGCAAGCGAGTTGTATGCACACCCACTAGTTTTCTTTTGTTGAGCATTTATTTATAGCTCTAGTGCATCCGTTGCATGGCAATCCCTACTCCTCATGTTGACATCAATTTATGGGCATCTCCATAGCCCGTTGATTATCCTCGTCAATGTGAGACTTTCTCCTTTTTTGTCTTCTCCACACAATCCCCATCATCATATTCTATTCCACCCATAGTGCTATATCCATGGCTCACGCTCATGTATTGCGTGAAGGTTGAAAAAGTTTGAGATTATTTAAGTATGAAACAATTGCTTGGCTTGTCATCGGGGGTATAGAAGTTGGAAACATCTTTGTGTGACGAAAATGAAGCATAGCCTAACTATATGATTTTGTAGGGATGAACTTTCTTCTGCCATGCTATTTTGAGATGACATGATTGCTTAGTTAGTATGCTTGAAGTATTATTATTTTTATGTCAATATGAAATTTTGTCTTGAATCTTTCGGATCTGAATATTCATACCACAATTAAGAAGATTTACATTGAAATTATGCCAAAGTATCACTCCGCATCAAAAATTCTTTTTTTATCATTTACCTACTCGAGGACGAGCAGGAATTAAGCTTGGGGATGCCTGATATGTCTCCAACGTATCTATAATTTTTGATTGCTCCATGCTACTTTATCTACTGTTTTGGACTATATTGGGTTTATTTTCAACTTTTATATTATTTTTGGGACTAACCTATTAACCGGAGGCCCAGCCCAGAATTGCTGTTTTTTGCCTATTTCAGTGTTTCGAAGAAACAGAATATCAAACGGAGTCCAAACGGAATGAAACCTTCGGGAACGTGATTTTCTCACCGAACGTGATCCAGGAGACTTGGACCCTACTCCAAGGAACAAAAGAGGTGGTCACGAGGGTGGGGGGCGCCCCCCTGGGCGTGCCCCCTACCTCGTGGGCCCCCTGTTGCTCCACCGACGTACTCCTTCCTCCTATATATACCTACGTACCCCCGACAGATCAAATACGGAGCCAAAAACCTAATTCCACCGCCGCAACTTTCTGTATCCATGAGATCCCATCTTGGGGCCTGTTCCGGAGCTCCGCCGGAGAGGGCCGTCATCACGGAGGGCTTCTACATCATCATAGCCTCTCCGATGAAGTGTGAGTAGTTTACCTCTGACCTTCGGGTCCATAGTTAGTAGCTAGATGGCTTCTTATCTCTTTTTGGATCTCAATATAATGTTCTCCCCCTCTCTTGTGGAGATCTATTCGATGTAATCTTCTTTTTGCGATGTGTTTGTTGAGACCGATGAATTGTGGGTTTATGATCTAGCTTATCTATGAATAATATTTGAATCTTCTCTGAATTCTTTTATGTATGATTGAGTTATCTTTGCAAGTCTCTTCGAATTATCCGTTTGGTTTGGCCAACTAGATTGGTAGTTCTTGCAATGGGAGAAGTGCTTAGCTTTGGGTTCGATCTTGCGGTGTCCTTACCTAGTGACAGAAAGGGTTGCAAGGCACGTATTGTATTGTTGCCATCGAGGATAACAAGATGGGTTTTTTATCATATTGCATGAAGTTATCCCTCTACATCAAGTCATCTTGCTTAAGGCGTTACTCTGTTTTTAACTTAATACTCTAGATGCATGCTGGATAGCGGTCGATGAGTGGAGTAATAGTAGTAGATGCAGAATCGTTTCGGTTTACTTGTCTCGGACGTGATGCCTATATACATGATCATACCTAGATATACCCATAATTATGCTCAACTCTATCAATTTCTCAACAGTAATTTGTTCACCCACCATAGAATATTTATGCTCTTGAGAGAAGCCACTAGTGAAACCTATGGCCCCCGAGTCTATTTTCATCATATCAATCTCCATTACTTTAATACTTGCTTTGTTTTTACTTTGCCTTTTACTTTTCACTTTGCATCTCTATATCAAAAATACCAAAAATATTATTTATCATCTCTATCAGATCTCACCCTCGTAAGTGACTGTGTAGGGATTGACAACCCCTAATCGCGTTGGTTGTGAGTAGCTATCATTTTGTACAGGTACGAGGGACTTGTGTGTGGCCTCCTACTGGATTGATACATTGGTTCTCAAAAACTGAGGGAAATACTTATGCTACTTTGCTGCATCATCCTCTCCTCTTCGGGGAAATCCAACGCAGTGCTCAAGAGGTAGCAATATGTCAATGTGGTGTTTTGTCAATATGCAACTCGTTGTATATTGAGCTCCACTTAAATTGTAGTGTTGTTTGTGCACTTTGCCATGCCATGCCTCTTTAAACCAGACATGCATCATACTCGATTGTGCATCATGCCATGTTTATGTGATGGTTGTTTACTATGTTGTTTGCTTCTTCCCGGTATTGCTTCTTAGTTCCGGTAACGTTGCGATTGTGAGGATTCGTTCGACTACGCCCGTTCGTCTTCTTCATGGACTCGTTCTTCTTCCTAGCGGGATCTCAGGCAAGATGACCATTACCCTCGATATCACTTCTATCTTTGCTTGCTAGTTGCTTCATTCCATCGCTATGCTGCGCTACCTATCACTTGTTTACCATGCCTCCCATATTGCCATGTCAAGCCTCTAACCCACCTTTCCTAGCAAACCGTTGTTTGGCTAAGTTACCGCTTTTGCTCAGCCCCCTCTTACAGCGTTGTTAGTTGCAGGTGAAGTTGAAGATTGCTCCATGTTGGAACATGATTATGTTGGGATATCACAATATCTCTTATTTTAATTAATGCGTATATATACCTGGTAAAGGGTGGAAGGCTCGGCCTTATGCCTGGTGTTTTGTTCCACTCTTGCCGCCTTAGTTTCCGTCATACCGGTGTTATGTTCCTTGATTTTGCGTTCCTTACGCGGTTGGGTTTATGGGAACCCCTTGACAGTTTGTTTTGAATAAAACTCCTCCCTCAAGGCCCAACCTTGGTTTTACATTTGCCTAACAACCTATTAAATTTTGCTTGGGTTTTTGCGAGCCTGAGGGTCATCTTTTTTTAACCCCCCTGGGCCAGTGCTCCTATGAGGGTTGGTCCGAACTGGGCAACCTGCGGGGCCACCTCGGGGAAACTTGAGGGCTGGTTTTACTCGTACCTTGACCTATCCAGTGTGCCCTGAGAACGAGATATGTGCAGCTCCTATTGGGATTTGTCGGCACATTCGGGCGGTCTTGCCGGTCTTGTTTTACCATTGTCAAAATGTCTTGTAACCGGGATTCCGAGACTGATCGGGTCTTCCCGGGAGAAGGAATATCCTTCGCTGATCGTGAGAGCTTGTGATGGGCTAAGTTGGGACACCCCTGCAGGGTATAAACTTTCGAGAGCCGTTCCCGCGGTTATGGGCAGATGGGAATTTGTTAATATCCGGTTGTAGAGAACTTGACACTTGACTTAATTAAAACGCATCAACTGCGTGTGTAGCCATGATGGTCTCTTCTCGGAAGAGTCCGGGAGGTGAACATGGTTTGGGTTATGATTGAATGTAAGTAATTTCAGGATCACTTCTTGACCACTTCTAGATGATGACCGTTGCATAGTTTCTCTTCTTACTCTTGTACTCGCCTTTAGCCACCATATTTTAGGCATCAAGATCTATAGAGATAGATCGAGACGCCTCATAGGTCTTTCACAAAGCACATACCTTGATAAGATTTTGAAGAAGTTCAAAATGGATCAGTCCAAGAAGGGGTTCTTGCCTGTATTGCAAGGTGTGAGATTGAGCTCGGCTCAATGCCCGACCACGGCAAAAGATAAAGAAGAGATGAGCGTCATCCCCTATGCCCCGGCCATAGGATCTATTATGTATGCCATGCTGTGTACCAGACCTGATGTAAACCTTGCCGTAAGTTTGGTAGGAAGGTACCAAAGTAATCCCGGCAAGGAACACTGGACAACGGTCAAGAATATCCTAAAGTACCTGAAAAGGACGAAGGACATGTTTCTCTTTTATGGAGGTGACGAAGAGCTCGTTGTGAAGGGTTACATCGACGCTAGCTTCGACACAGATCTGGATGACTCTAAGTCACAAACCGGATATGTGTATATGTTGAATGGTGGAGCAGTAAGCTGGTGCAGCTGCAAGCAGAGCGTTGTGGCGGGATCTACATGTGAAGCGGAGTACATGGCAGCCTCGGAGGCAGCGCATGAAGCTATTTGGGTGAAGGAGTTCATCACCGACCTAGGAGTCATACCCAATGCGTCGGGGCCGATCAAACTCTTCTGTGACAACACTGGAGCTATTGCCCTTGCTAAGGAGCCTAGGTTTCACAAGAAGACCAGGCACATCAAGCGTCGTTTCAGCTCCATCCGTGAAAATGTTCAAGATGGAGACATAGATATTTGCAAAGTACATATGGATCTGAATGTCGCAGATCCGTTGACTAAACCTCTCTCGCGAGCAAAACATGATCAACACCAGAACTCTATGGGTGTTCGATTCATCACAATGTAACTAGATTATTGACTCTAGTGCAAGTGGGAGACTGTTGGAAATATGCCCTAGAGGCAATAATAAAAAGCATTATTATTATATTTCCTTGTTCATGATAATTGTCTTTTATTCATGCTATAATTGTATTATCCGGAAATCGTAATACACGTGTGAATACATAGACCATAACATGTCCTTAGTGAGCCTCTAGTTGACTAGCTCGTTGGTCAACAGATAGTCATGGTTTCCTGACTATGGACATTAGATGTCATTGACAACGCGATCACATCATTAGGAGAATGATGTGATGGACAAGACCCAATCCTAAGCATAGCACAAGATCGTGTAGTTCGTTTTGCTAGAGCTTTTTCAATGTTAAGTATCTCTTCCTTAGACCATGAGATCGTGTAACTCCCGGATACCGTAGGAGTGCTTTGGGTGTACCAAACGTCACAACGTAACTGGGTGACTATAAAGGTGCACTACAGGTATCTCCGAAAGTGTCTTTTGGGTTGACACGGATCGAGACTGGGATTTGTCACTCCGTATGACGGAGAGGTATCTCTGGGCCCACTCGGTAATGCATCATCATAATGAGCTCAAGGTGACCAAGTGTTTGGTCATGGGATCATGCATTACGGTACGAGTAAAGTGACTTGCCGGTAACGAGACTGAACGAGGTATTGGGATACCGACGATCGAGTCTCGGGCTTGTAACGTACCGCTTGACAAAGGGAATTGTATACGGGGTTGTTCGAATCCTCGACATCATGGTTCATCCGATGAGATCATCGAGGAGCATGTGGGAGCCAACATGGGTATCCAGATCTCGCTGTTGGTTATTGCCCGAGAGCCGTCTCGGTCATGTCTACGTGACTCCCGAACCCGTAGGGTCTACACACTTAAGGTTCGGTGATGCTAGGGTTGTATGAATATGAGTATGCAGTATACCGAATGTTGTTCGGAGTCCCGGATGAGATCCCGGACGTCACGAGGAGTTCCGGAATGGTCCGAAGGTAAAGAATTATATATAGGAAGTGGTATTTCGGCCATCGGGAAAGTTTCGGGGTCACCCGGTATTGTACCGGGACCACCGAAAGGGTCCCGGGGGTCCACCGGGTGGGGCCACCCATCCCGGAGGGCCCCAAGGGCCTAAGTGGGGAGGGGAACCAGCCCATAGTGGGCTGGTGCGCCCCCCTTGGCCCACCCCCCGCGCCTAGGGTTGAAACCCTAGGGGGGGCGCCCCACTTGCCTTGGGGGGCACTCCACCCCCCTTGGCCGCCGCCCCTTGGGAGATTGGATCTCCCAGGGCCGCCCCCCCTGGGGGCCTATATAAAGGGAGGGGGGAAGGGGGCAGCCGCACCCTAAAGTCCTGGCGCCCCCTCCCCCTGCTACACCTCTTCCTCCTCCGTCACGCGCTTGGCGAAGCCCTGCCGGAGTGCTGCCGCTCCACCACCACCACGCCGTTGTGCTGCTGCTGGAGCCATCATCATCAACCTCTCCTCCCCCCTTGCTGGATCAAGAAGGAGGAGACATCATCCGCTCCGTACGTGTGTTGAAAGCGGAGGTGCCGTCCGTTCGGCGCTAGGATCTCCGGTGATAGGATCACGACGAGAACGACTACTTCAACCCCGTTCTTTTGAACGCTTCCGCTCGCGATCTACAAAGTGGTATGTAGATGCATCTCCCTTGAATCATTGCTTAGATGAACTCATAGATGGATCTTGGTGAAACCGTAGGAAAAATTTTAATTTTCTGCAACGTTCCCCAACACAGATTGCTTCAGACTATTCTGTTTTTGTCAGATTCTGTTTTTGATGCATAGTTTGCTTGTTTTGATGAAACTATCAATTTCTATCAGTGGATTAATCCATGGAAAAGTTATGTTACAGTAGACATAATGCAAAAACAAAATATGAATTGGTTTGCTACAGTACTTAGAGTAGTGATTTGCTTTATTATACTAACGGATCTTACCGAGTTTTCTGTTGAAGTTTTGTGTGGATGAAGTGTTTGATCGAGGAGGTCTCGATATGAGGAAAAGGAAGAGAGGCAAGAGCTCAAGCTTGGGGATTCCCAAGGCACCCCAAGTAAATATTCAAGGAGACTCAAGTGTGTAAACTTGGGGATGCCCTGGAAGGCATCCCTCTTTCTTCAACAAGTATCGGTATGTTTTCGTATTCGTTTTGTTCATGCGATATGTGCAAGTCTTGGAGCGTCTTTTGCATTTAGTTTTCACTTTTCTTTTATGAACCATGCTGGTATGAGATATTTCTTGGTTGATTTATAGAATGCTCATTGCACTTCACTTAAATCTTTTGAGTATGGCTTTATAGAATGCTTCATGTGCTTCACTTATATCATTTGAAGTTTGGATTGCCTGTTTCTCTTCATATAGAAAACCGCCATTTGTAGAATACTCTTTTGCTTCACTTATATTTGTTAGAGCATGGGCATATCTTTTGTAGAAAGAATTGAACTCTGTTGCTTCACTTATATCTATTTAGAGAGATGACAGGAATTGGTCATTCACATGGTTAGACATAAAATCCTACATAAACTTATGGATCACTGAATATGATATGTTTGATTCCTTGCAATAGTTTTGCGATATAGAGGTGATAATATGTGGGAGGTACTAGTAGATGGTTGTGTTTAGTAAGGATGTTGGTGTTAAGGTTTGTGATTCCCGAAGCATGCACGTATGGTCTACTAACTATGTAACCAAATTGGCGCGCATTGTATTTTGATTGTTTATCTTTGCGTGAAGGTTGGGGGCGCACGATGGTTAACTCCTACCAACCTCCCCCTAGGAGCATGCGCGTAGTACTTTGTTTAGATGGCTAATAAATTTTTGCAATAAGTATGTGAGTTCTTTATGACTAATGTTGAGTCCATGGATTATACGCACTCTCACCCTTCCATCATTGCTAGCCTCTTCGGTACCGTGCATTGCCCTTTCTCACCTCGAGAGTTGGTGCAAACTTCGCCGGTGCATCTAAACCCCGTGATACAATATGCTCTATCACACATAAGCCTCCTTATATCTTCCTCAAAACAGCCACCATACCTACCTATCTGGCATTTCCATAGCCATTCCGAGATATATTTCCATGCAACTTCCATCATCATCATATACATGACTTGAGCATTTATTGTCATATTGATTTGCATGATCGTAAGATAGCTAGCATGATGTTTTCATGGCTTGTCCTTTTTTGATGTCATTGCTACGCTAGATCATTGCACATCCTAGTACACCACCGGAAGCATTCATATAGACTCATATCTTTGTTTTAGTATCGAGTTGTAATATTTAGTTGTAAGTAAATAAAAGTGTGATGATCATCATTATAGAGCATTGCCCCATGAAAAAAAGAAAAAAGAAAAAAAGAAAAAAAAGGAAAGGCCAAAGAAGCCTAAATAAAAAAGGGGGCCAAAGAATCCCACCCCAAAAAAGAAAAAAAAGAAAAAAAAGGAGAAAAGGGGCAATGTTACTATCCCTTTTCCACACTTGTGCTTCAAAGTAGCACCATGTTTTTCATATAGAGAGTCTCCTATGTTATCACTTTCATATACTAGTGGGAATTTTTCATTATAAAACTTGGCTTGTATATTCCAACGATGGGCTTCCTCAAATGCCCTAGGTCTTCATGAGCAAGCAAGTTGGATGCACACCCACTTTGTTTCAGTTTGAGCTTTCATACACTTATAGCTCTTAGTGCATCCGTTGCATGGCAATACCTACTCCTCGCATTGACATCAATTGATGGGCATCTCCATAACCCGTTGATTAGCCGCGTCGATGTGAGACTTTCTCCCTTTTTGTCTTCTCCACATAACCTCCACCATCATATTCTATTCCACCTATAGTGCTATATCCATGGCTCATGCTCATGTATTGTGTGAGAGTTGGAAAAGTTTGAGAATACTAAAGTATGAAACAATTGCTTGGCTGACATTGGGATAGGCATGAGGGGTACCTTGTGTTAAGAAAAGGGAGCATACAAGACTATATGATTTTGTAGGGATAACATTCTGGAAGCATTGATATTTTGAAAGACATGATTGTTTGTTGGGATGCCTTAAGTATTATTGTTTTTATGTCAAATGATAGACTATTGCCTTGAATCACCCGTGTCTTAATATTCATGCCATGATTAGATTACATGATCAAGATTATGCTAGGTAGCATTCCACATCAAAAATTATTATTTTCTATCATTTACCTACTCGAGGACGAGCAGGAATTAAGCTTGGGGATGCTGATACGTCTCGGTCTTATCTATACTTTTTGATTGTTCCATGCCAATATTATTCAACTTTCATATACTTTTGGCAACTTTTTATATTATTTTTGGGACTAACATATTGATCCAGTGCCCAGTGCTAGTTCCTGTCTGTTGCATGTTTTATGTTTCACAGAAACCCCATATCAAACGGAGTCCAAACGGGATAAAAACAGACTGAGAATTATTTTGGAATATTTGTGACTTTTGGGAAGTAAAATCAACGCGAAACGGTGTCCGAGGTGGCCACGAGATAGGGGCCCACGCCCACTCCAGGTGGGCGCGCCCCCACCCTCCTGGGCCACTCGTAAGGCGGTTGACGCCCTTCTTTGGCCGCAAGAAAGCTAATTTTTGGAAAAAGATGTGGATGAAGGTTTCAATTCAATCGGAGTTATGGATCTCCAGATATAAAAGAAACGGTGCCAGGGCAGAATCCCAGAACGCAGAAACAGAGAGATAGATCCAATCTCGGAGGGGCTCTTGCCCCTCCCACGCCATGGGAGCCAAGGACCAGAGGGGAAACCCTTCTCCCATGTAGGGAGGAGGTCAAGGAAGAAGAAGAAGGGGGGAGGGCTCTCTCTCCCCCTTGCTTCCGGTGGCGCCGGAACGCCGCCGGGGGCCATCATTATCACCGCGATCTACACCAACACCTCCGCCATCTTCACCAACATCTCCATCACCTCCCCCCTTCTATATTCAGCGGTCCACTCTCCCGCAACCCGCTGTACCCTGTACTTGAACATGGTGCTTTATGCTTCATATTATTATCCAATAATGTGTTGCCATCCTATGATGTCTGAGTAGATTTTCGTTGTCCTATCGGTGATTGATGAATTGCTATGATTGGTTTGAGTTACATGTTTTATTATTGGTGCTGTCCTATGGTGCTCTCCGTGTCGCGCAAGCGTGAGGGATCCCCGCTGTAGGGTTTGCAATATGTTCATGATTGGCTTATGGTGGATGGCGTGAGTGACAGAAGCACAGACCCGAGTAAGTAGCACTACTAGGGAAAACCTTATACACAGAAGTTTATCAGTAGCGCGGTTTAAAAACGGGCGCTACTGCTAATTAGTAGTAGCGAGGGATATAAAAACCGCGCTACTATCAAGGGGTAAAAACCCGCGGTGCTACTAAATGGTCTTTAACAATGCCCCCGGGATAGACCATAGTAGTAGCGAGAGGTATAAAACCGGCGCTACTACTAAGTAAGTAGTAATAGAGCAGGTAAGACCCCACGCTACTACTAAGCTTGTCCACCCCCGCCCGATCCACACTCTCAACCCCCGATACACCCCACCCCACCAACCGTCGTCCCACTCCACCCACCCCCATCTAAAAAAAATTCACCTCCGATCCAGATCCCCTCCTCCTCCTCCCGCCGCCGCACGGCGCGCCAGGCGCCCTTCTTCCGCGACCTTGCCTCCCCCATCCCGTCCCACCGCAGCGGCCCCCACTTCGCCTCTCCTGCGGCCGCCCTGCCCTCCGCACGCCACCGTCATCGCGGCGTCGCCCCCCCCCCCCCCCCCCCCCCCCCTGCCCGGCCGCACCCACCTCCGGTGCTGCCATGGTGTGAATGAATGATGTCCTCCGCCCTGCCTATATCCCTCCCTCACACCCTGAGATGCCGCATTAGTCACCAAAAAGCAGCGCTCCCCCGTATCCCCTCCAACCCTCTCCCCCACGGCGGCGCCGGCGGCGACGGAGAGACCTGCGAGATTTCCCTCCGCCTCCTCCATCTGCTCTGCTGCCTGAGCGCGAGGAGAGGGAGACAGATTGGGAGGGCCTCCGTGTGGACTGCTTGCCTCCTGCTTCTTGCTCCGCCCGCGCGCCATGACGGTGGTCGACACTGAGACCCGTTTCCACGTCCTCGCCGTGGACGACGGCGTCATCGACCGGAAGCTCATCGAGATGCTGCTCAGGACCTCCTCCTACCAAGGTGAGCCCACGGCCATCCAGACTGCTCTCCCCTCCGTTGAAATTCCCCTCTTCTTGTCTCTGTTGTTGTTCCAAATCTCACGGACGGACTCTGTTCTTGGGGGCCGGCGCGTGCAGTCACCACATTGGACTCCGGGAGCAAGGCGCTGGAGGTCCTGGGATTGAGAGACGAGGGGGACTCATCCTCCTCCTCACCCCCTTCCTCCTCCGCCCCTGACCACCACCAGGTACTACTACTAGGAAGAAATCAGTTGACTCCGTTCATCTTTCTTCCGTTTGGATTGTTATTTTAAGAGATTTTGATTGTTGATTCCCTGTTCTTGCGCCATGGAATGAGATCCGACCCGACCATGTGCTCCTCTAAACCTTTTGTCGCAGGAGGTGGGCGTGAATTTGATCATCACTGACTATTGCATGCCTGGCATGGCAGGATACGATCTGCTGAGGAGGGTCAAGGTAAAAGGATTTGCAGAGCCGCCTTTAATCCCAACATTCATTCATTCATTCGCGCATCTCAGTCTCAAAAAGTAGCTGCTGTCCCGTGTTAATTTGCAGGGGTCATCTTCATTGAAGGACATTCCAGTGGTGATCATGTCGTCTGAGAATGTGCCTGCCAGGATCAGCAGGTCAGTCACCACAATAACCTCCCTCCCTCAACCCCTCCATGAATGCTCTGGTCTCCTCTGCCCCTACATTTTACCCTATCCACCATGGCTGATCTAGTACTACTAGTCAATGTCAAGGTTCTTCTAGTTTGAATCTACATACATACATGCTTTACTGAATTTTTGCTGCTTGGTCAGACTCTAGTGTTGAATAAGATGGACACTGACTGCATTGTTTGCTAATTAATTATTTTGCTTGTTCCCACAAAAATTCACTATAATTTAGTTTGTCGATTGGTCTAGTTGGATTTCTCAAGATGTTAGCAAAGCGTGCCACACTGCTGCTATCTTTAAGGTGAATGAAGCTGCAAAATTTGGAGTTGCTGCTGCTTCTTGTGTTCATTTCCTTGCTGTCGAATTCGTACCTGACTAGTCTAGTTAGTACTATTGCAGCAAGTTGATTGACGGAAAACTCTTGCCCCTGCTTAACATATCTAAAATCTAGTCAAATTCATCAACATCATATTTTTATAGCAACAATGCATTCAATAATCTGACCTATCTATATGCACACTTTGAGGAAGAAACAGGAGATATATGTGCTTCTGTTGCTTCTAAATTATATACATGTATTTTTAGTTATTCAACATGCTTCAAACTTTTTCTGTTCGATTTGGTGCAGGAGGATGCCCGAGCTGACCAGGAGGACACCCTTCTGCACCTCAGCCACCACACAAGGTTGTCCTTCTTTTTTTTTCCCGTTGTTTGTTCATGTCCTACTTGTGTTTCAGATCCATTGGCTCCTACTGCAAACGGGTCTATAACAAGTGCTTGTGTTCTGCATAGTAGCAGATCTGTTTATGTGAGCTACAATGGCCTACTTCTTCCTAATAATATGAACACTATCTCATCTTGCCATTTTCCCCTCTCTCCTGCAGGTTAACACCTGGAGAGGCTCGAGCTATGAGCAGCGAGCTGTTACTGTTGTCGCCGTATGCTCCAGCGGTGAAACCTCCGTCGATTCCCTCCATGGCCACTACCACTACCCTAGCTACCGCCGCCGACGGAACCACCACCATATTCTCGCTCGGCCAAGACTAGCTCCTTGAGATCTTCCTCCGCCTGCCGAGCCTGCCGGCCCTCGTCTGCGCCACACTCACTTGCCGCTCGTGGCTCGGCGCCGTCCGCTCCTCCCGCTCCTTCCGCAACCTCTTCCGCGCCCTCCACCCGGCGCCCCTCATCGGGATCTTCCTCGATGTCGATGAAGGAAATGTCCGCTTGTTCACCCCCTTCAGCCGCTCAGATCCCAGCGTCAATAAGGACATTACACTGGCAGATTAGCACAATTTTTCCTTTTCATTTTTTTTATTATTGGAATGAGGATGTTAGAATGAGGAACTGTATGATAGTAGATACGGCAACAGTGTAATAGTATAATCAGGAATAACGACATTTCCATCACTATTGTGTTTTCTTGAACTGTATGCATAAAATGGAATTTGTCGATTTTATATTTTTTAATTCCTAATTCGTTAGTTGTGGCGTGGGGACAAATTTGCACGCTACTGGTATTTAGGATACTAGTAGCGTTGGTATTATAGACGCGCTACTACTATCTCATTAGTAGTAGCGTGGGTTCATAATAGTAGTAGCGTGGGTGGAAACACGCTACTACTAACTTTGTTAGCAGTACACGGGTCGACGCTACTACTGATTATTAGCTGTAGCGCGATACTAGTAGCGCGGGTACCCGCGCTGCTATTAGCCTTTTCCCTAGTAGTGTAGGTTGTTTGCGTATGGGATAAAGGGGATTTGATACTTTAATGCTATGGTTGGGTTTTACCTTAATGATCTTTAGTAGTTGCGGATGCTTGCTAGAGTTCCAATCATAAGTGCATATGATCCAAGAAGAGAAAGTATGTTAGCTTATGCCTCTCCCTCAAATAGAATTGCAGTAGTGATTACCGGTCTAGTAACGTAGTCAATTGCTTAGGGGCAATTTCACAACTCCTACCACCATTTTTCCACACTCGCTATATTTACTTTATTGCTTCTTTATCTAAACAGCCCCTAGTTTATCTTTACGTGTTCTTTATTATCTTGCAAACCTATCCAACAACACTTACAAAGTACTTTGAGCTTCATACTTGTTCTAGGTAAAGCAAACACTAAGCATGCGTAGAGTCGTATCAGTGGCAGATAGGACTTGAGAGAATATTTGTTCTACCTTTAGCTCCTTGTTGGGTTCGACACTCTTACTTATCGAAAGAGGCTACAATTATCCCCTACACTTGTGGGTTATCACTTCCCACTACTTCCCACGTCGCCTTCCTGACGCCCTGCACCGCTCCATCTTGCCTCCAACTCCGGTCCTGGCTCCGTCCCGCTCACAGCTAGAGTTGGAGGACCCTGACCTCCTCTCCATCTCTGTCTTGTGCTGCCTCTACCTCACCTAGTTGCTGCTGCCGCAATTCCTCTACGCTCCCGGTTAAGGTTGTTGCCGTGAGCAGCCAAAGACGTCTCCAGGACTTGCTCCTTGCTGCTGCATTTTTGTGGTTGCCACACCCAGAACCACGGGCGTCTCCGGATCGCCAAGTTCAGGGACGCCAAGTTCCACTACCATCGACCCAAAGAACATGGATTCGTCAAGTTCCTCTTCGACACGTGTACCACTACCGGCCCCCGAACATCTACGGAACGTGTACCACTACGCCCAAGTTCCACTACAAGATGTACCACTACGGTCGCCAAGAACGAGAGTACCACTACTTCCACACTACGACCGTTGCGAGAACGTCTACTTCAACTACATCCCATCAAACTCGTTCCACCCGAAAATGCACGCTTCAAAGGTATAACCGCCAAGACGACACCCGTGAACGAATGCTTTGTTGTATGAGATGCTCGCGTTTGCACCATGCCCGACTTGTCTTTGCACATTCCTCCTTGTTTGCCATGCCGTCGTCCCGTGGAAACCCGATTACCGGGATCACCCCACCATCCTTGCATGCCTCGCTCTCGCCCACTTCCTTTTGCACCGGTATCTCCGTGAGCTATCGGAACCGATATGTTGTCGTGGCATCATTTTTGGATTCGCCGCCATGGCACCCTTTTCGTTCCGCCATGGTGACCAAATGCTTCATAACATGCTCATGTCAACATTTTCATAAAAATCGCATAAAACTTGTGCATGTCATCCGCATCATGATAACAACATTTAAATGGTTAAAATTGTTGTTTGCATTAAATTACTAAATGACATATGGGGATTTACCGGAATTGTTGTTTGTTGTTCCGGCCTCATTTAAACTTGCCTAAGTAGTTAGTTTAATTATGCTTCACCTCTTGCCATGTTTAACAACATTTAATATGGTTGGGTAGCTTAAACGAGATTAAACTAAATATGTCAATGTGGTGTTTTGTCAGTATGCAACTCGTTGTATATTGAGCTCCACTTAAATTGTAGTGTTTTTTGTGCACTTTGCCATGCCATGCCTCTTTAAACCGGACTTGCATCATACTCGATTGTGCATCATGCCATGTTTATGTGATGGTTGTTTACTATGTTGTTTGCTTCTTTCCGGTATTGCTTCTTAGTTCCGGTAACATTGCGATTGTGAGGATTCATTTGACTACGCCCGTTCGTCTTCTTCATGGACTCGTTCTTCTTCCTAGCGGGATCTCAGGCAAGATGACCATTACCCTCGATATCACTTCTATCTTTGCTTGCTAGTTGCTTCATTCTACCGCTATGCTGCGCTACCTATCACTTGTTTACCATGCCTCCCATATTGCCATGTCAAGCCTCTAACCCACCTTTCCTAGCAAACCGTTGTTTGGCTAAGTTACCGCTTTTGCTCAGCCCCCTCTTATAGCGTTGTTAGTTGCAGGTGAAGTTGAAGATTGCTCCATGTTGGAACATGATTATGTTGGGATATCACAATATCTCTTATTTTAATTAATGCGTCTATATACCTGGTAAAGGGTGGAAGGCTCGACCTTATGCCTGGTGTTTTGTTCCACTCTTGCCGCCTTAGTTTCCGTCATACCGGTGTTATGTTCCTTGATTTTGCGTTCCTTACGCGGTTCGGTTTATGGGAACCCCTTGACAGTTCGCTTTGAATAAAACTCCTCCAGCAAGGCCCAACCTTGGTTTTACATTTTCCTAACAACCTATTAACTTTCCCTTGGGTTTTCGCGAGCCTGAGAGTCATCTTTGTTTAACCCCTCGGGCCAATGCTCCTCTGAGTGTTGGTCTGAACTGGGCAACCTGCGGGGCCACCTTTGGGAAACTTGAGGGCTGGTTTTACTCGTAGCTTGACCTATCCAGTGTGCCCTGAGAACGAGATATGTGCAGCTCCTATCAGGATTTGTCGGCACATTCGGGCGGTCTTGCTGGTCTTGTTTTACCATTGTCGAAATGTCTTGTAACCGGGATTCCGAGACTGATCGGGTCTTCCCGGGAGAAGGAATATCCTTCGCTGATCGTGAGAGCTTGTGATGGGCTAAGTTGGGACACCCCTGCAGGGTATAAACTTTCGAGAGCCGTGCTCGCGGTTATGGGCAGATGGGAATTTGTTAATATCCGGTTGTAGAGAACTTGACACTTGACTTAATTAAAACGTATCAACCGCGCGTGTAGCCGTGATGGTCTCTTCTCGGCAGAGTCCGGGAGGTGAACACGGTTTGGGTTATGATTGAACGTAAGTAGTTTTAGGATCACTTATTGATCACTTCTAGATGACGACCGTTGCGTAGTTTCTCTTCTTACTCTTGTACTCGCCTTTAGCCACCATATTTTGCTTATCAATTGCTACAACTCCACCTCATTACCTTATCCTACCCGTAAGCTTAAATAGTCTTGATCTCGCGGGTTTTGAGATTGCTGAGTCCTCGTGACTCACAGGTACTATCAAACAGTTGCAGGTGCCGATGATACCAGTGCAGGTGATGCTACCGAACTCAAGTGGGAGTTCGACGAGGTCCTTGGCCGTTACTACGTGTCTTTTCCTGATGATCAGTAGTGGAGACCAGTTGGGACGATTGGGGATCTAGCATTTGGGGTTATCTTCTTTTCATTTGGATTTGTCCGTAGCTGGACTATGTGTGTACTCTGAATGATGTACGATTTATTTAAGTACTTGTGTGAAGTGGCGATTGTAAGCTAACTCTCTATCCCTTTCTTGTTCATTACATGGGATTGTGTGAAGATGACCCTTCTTGCAACAAAACCACAATGCGGTTATGCCTCTAAGTCGTGCCTCGACACGTGGGAGATATAGCCGCATCGTGGGCGTTACATCCGACCAGGCCGCAACGGCGTTTATCACCCCGTACGGGCCTTTCTGTTTCAACACTATGCCTTTTGGGCTTAAAAACGCTAGTGCCACTTATCATGCATGATTCAAACATGCTTGGAAAAACAAATTGGCAAGACAGTTGAAGCATATGTGGATGACATAGTCATAAAGACTAAACACGTCGAATCATTGGTGGATGATCTCCGCCTCATGTTTGATAACCTCCGAACATACGACATACGGCTCAATCCGGAAAATGCGTTTTCGGTGTTCCATCCGAAAAGCTACTAGGGTTCATTGTCTCCCATAGAGGAATTGAAGCAAACCCAGCTAAAATTCGAGCCTTGTCGCAATTGGCTACACCAACGAACTTAAAGTAGGTCCAAAAGCTAGCAGGGTGCGTGGCGGCTTTGAGCTGCTTCATCTCCAGGTTAGGGAAAAAAGCATTGCTACTCTATAGGTTGCTTAGACACACCGACAACTTCGAATGGACAAAAGCGGTCACAGCCGGATTGGACGAAATAAAAACCTTGCTAGCAGGCAACCCAATCCTAGCCGCCCCAAGTGTTGGCGAGCCTATGTGATACGTCTATTTTGCATCATGCTTTTATATCAATATTTATTGCATTATGGGATGTTATTACACATTATATCTTAATACTTATGGCTATTCTCTCTTATTTTACAAGGTTTACCATGAAGAGGGGGAATGCCGACAGCTGGAATTCTGGCTGGAAAAGGAGCAAACATTGGAAACCTATTCTGCACTGCTCCAAAAATCCTAAAACTCCACAAAACTTATTTTTGGAATTAATAAGAATTATTGAGCGAAAGAAACACCTCAGGGGGCCCACACCCTGGCCAGGAGGGTGGGGGGGCATGCCCACCCCTACTGGGCGCGCCCCCTGTCTCCTGGGCCCCCTGGTGGCCCTCCGGTGTCCATCTTCTGCTATATGAAGGCTTTTACCCTGGAAAAAATCGTGGGCAAGCTTATGGGATGAAACTCCGCCGCCACGAGGCGGAACCTTGGCGGAACCAATCTAGAGCTCCGGCAGAGCTGTTCTGCCAGGGACACTTCCCTCCGGGAGGGAGAAATCATCACCATCGTCATCACCAACGATCCTCTCATCGGGAGGGGGTCAATCTCCATCGACATCTTCACCAGCACCATCTCCTCTCAAAACCCTAGTTCATCTCTTGTATCCAATCTTGTATCAAACCACAAATTGGTACCTGTGGGTTGCTAGTAGTGTTGATTACTCCTTGTAGTTGATGCTAATTGGTTTACTTGGTGGAAGATCATATGTTCAGATCCTTAATGCATATTATTACTCCTCTGATTATGAACATGAATATGCTTTGTGAGTAGTTACGTTTGTTCCTGAGGACATGGGTGAAGTCTTGCTATTAGTAGTCATGTGAATTTGGTATTCGTTCGATATTTTGATGAGATGTATGTTGTCTTTCCTCTAGTGGTGTTATGTGAACGTCGACTACATGACACTTCACCATTATTTGGGCCTAGAGG